>NC_091995.1:83952132-84111653 GCF_044704955.1 Pristiophorus japonicus
CTGGCATCAACAACTTTCTGTGGTAGAGAATTCCACAGGTTCACAATTCTCTGAGTGAAGAAGTTTCTCCTCATTTCGGTCCTATAAGGCTTACCCCTTATCCTTAGACTGTGACCCCTGGTTCTGGACTTCCCCAACATCAGGAACATTCTTCCTGCATTTAGGGGAATGGGAAGTTTATTACGGCAGTACACTGCACCTGTTTGTTTAGTTTATGTTGTTATTCTGTTGGCATTTGTACGTATCTTTGACATACTATAATATATTGGCGGTATTTAGTGCTCAAAGGTGAAATTTGGTGGAAGAAATGTGAGGGAACGACTGTTGAGCAGCTTACAGTGGAATGGAGAAGGGTGATGTCCCAGCAGCTATTCAGACTGGTTGTGGATTGTATGAGGTTTCAATAAAGACTGATCCTGCATTGCTGCAACAGTATGTGTGTGTATGTGTGTGTGTGTGTGCAATCTGGTGTTTAAAGTAATGAGATGACAAAGAAGAAGAAAACAGTCCAACAAAAAAATAATATACTGACAGCTCAAATTAAACTGAAATTGGACTGAAAATTGCAAGAGATTATAATCAGATGATCACTGCAGAAGGTGAATGCCGCAAATTATTGTGGATAGCATTGCAAGGTATTTATTTTCCAATTGGAGGAATAGCGAGTGAGCTGGCATGAGATGAGCTCTGTCTGTGAGTGTCTATATTGCCAAATATAAGAAATGGAAAAACAACAATATAACACTTGCGGGCTTGAAATTCAGAAGGGCGTAAAATTTGGAAATGTTGAAGAAAGTAGCGACAGGCGCTAATCATTCTCTCCGACGGCGCTATTCCGCCTTAGCGCTCTAAAAAAGGGAAGTGGAACACTAAATCAAGCGGCAACTACTTGTCTTAGGGCGGGGCAGTAGCGGCAGAGCATCAAACAATTTCGAGCGCATTGGTAACGACATCAGAGGCAGCATCCCTCGCTTAAAGGGAAGGGTCAATGAGGCTAGTTGTTGCCAATTCTGTTTCACACGGCGACCTGCGCGACTGCCATTACAGCCACAAACACTCTCACGGAGTGCAGGTCGTGGATATCTTGCACCAGTGAAACATGAGAAACTTTGCACAGGTACCAGACGGGTGCAAATAATAAAGCTTGCGCTTGCTGAGAAGCGTTGCCTTTAATCACTGCTCCCCTAAGTGGCCAGCCGAGCTCGCAGCGCCTCCTCTCGCTGGCGTTATCGGTGCGAGGCGGTACATCAGGGGCCGGGGGGGCAATTTCACATCCGGGGCAGTAATGGGACGCTGCGCACTTTACAACGTCACGCTCATGCGAGGCTCGAGAGGCCCAGGAGGGGTAAGAGTTAGCACCGGCGCTAAATCAACAGCGAATTTCGCGGGCATCGCTGCATGCGCCGTGCCCGGTCGCTAACCCCATTAGCGCCCCCGCCAGGCACTAACGTGAACTGCTGGCCGACCAAATTTCTCGCCCTTGATTTATTGAGCTGAAATTATCCCAAGATCTCAAGCTAGATAAGGAAACAGGAAGATTATTCAGCCAATCTTTGCTCATCCAGCCGGAAATAAACCACAACCCACCCGTTCCATCTCTGTAACATCGCCCGACTCCGCCCCTGCCTTGGCTCATCTGTTGCTGAAACCCTCATCCATGCCCTTGTTACCGCTGGACCTGACTATTCCAACGCTATCCTGGCAGGCCTCCCACATTCTACCCTACATAAAGCTTGGGCTCATCCAAAACTCGGCTGCCACGTGTCCTAACTCGCACCAAGACTCGCTCACCCATCCCCACCTGTGCTCGCTGACCTACCTGGCTCCCGGCTAAGCAACGCCTTGATTTTAAAATTCTCATTCTAGTTTTCAAATCTTTCCACGGCTCTCGCCCCTCCCTATCTCTGTAATCTGCTCCAGCCCTACAAGCCTTTGAGATATCTGCCCCCCCCTCCAATTCTGCCATCCTGAGCATCCCCGATTTTAATCGCTGCACATTTGGCAGCCATGCCTTCTGTTGCCTGGATCCCAAGCTCTGGTTACTGCCTAAATCTCCCCGCCTCTCTCCCTCTCTCCTCCTTCAAGACGTTCCTTGAAACATACCTCCTTGACCAAGGGGGTCACCTGTCCTGATCTCTCTTTGTGTGGCTCAGTGTCAAATTGTGTCTGACAGACAGACCATCACCTCACGCAACATCCTCATGTTCTACCGAGTGACATCATGAAAGGGCAGCGGACCGTGAGTAGTCTCGCGTTTGTGTGAAGTGCCTTGCGACGTTTTGCTGGTTAAAGACGCTACATAAATGCAAGCTGTTGTTGTTGTCAGGGTTCTGCACCTCCACCACTCTATCGGAGAGTCTATTCCGTGGAACGATCGCTGCTTTGCGTCATGAATTTCCTGATATCAGTTATAGATTTGTCTTCCACTACATTTGAGGCACTTATATTTTACTGAGTTACTTGTGTATGCCTAAACTCTCGGCCGTTTATTGACCCAGCTCTGTTCTTTCGAGCTGTTGGTTCTCAGGGCATCGGAGGAGCAGTTTTTTTTTTTGACAGGGCAGCGGACCGTGAGCAGAGCCTTGTAGTCAAGGGCTGAGTAGATTGTAGTTGAGCCTTTCTGGCGCACCGTTAACCTCAATTAAATGTGTTGCGATTTACAACAACACGTCATGTGCTTGTAAACAAATAAGGTTGGCTGCACAGTTGGGTGTGTGAATCTCGCTCCATCCGAGCTTCCCTTATGTAATGTATGCCCATAAGGTCTGCCCACCACCAGGGGGCACTACCGTCGGAGGTCCTGGGGTCATAGGTACACTCGTGCTGGGCCCGGTATATAACCTGAACTTCACCTTTGTATCTTCACTTCTGGAAGCCATTAAACACTGAGCAGGTTACATCTAGTCACTGGCTCACAGTACGGAGTTCATTGTATCATTTCATACACTACACCTTGCCCTCTGAATGTTCCTCTCTTGCTTTTCCGAGGCTCCACTATACAGTTCCACACACTCTTCCTTCTCCTTCATCCTCCCTGTATTGAAATCATTGCATCGTCTCATAGTCTAGCCCATTCTTTCCCAGAAAGAAGACTTGCATTTATATAGCGCCTTTCACGACCACTGGGCACCTCAAAGCGCTTTACAGCCAATGAAGTACTTTTGGAGTGTAGTCACCGTTGTAATGTGGGAAATGCGGCAGCCAATTTGTGCACAGCAAGCTCCCACAAACAGCGATGTGATAATCAGCAGGTAATGTTTTTTTTTTGTGATGTTGATTGAGGGATAAATATTGGCCCCAGGACACCGGGGATAACTCCCCCTGCTCTTCTTCGAAATAGTGCCATGGAATCTTTTACATCCACCCGAGAGAGCAGACGGGGCCTCGGTTTAACGTCTCATCTGAAAGACGGTGCCTCTGACAGTGCGGCGTTCCTCGTTGGAGGGGAGCTTGGAGGTGGCGGTGTTCCCGTGCGCCTGCTGCCCTCGTCCTTCTCGGGGCTAGAGGTCGCGGGTTTGGGAGGTGCTGCCGAAGGAGCCTTGGCGAGTTGCTGCAGTTGCGTCTTGTAGACGGTGCACACTGCAGCCAGGGGGCGCCGGTGGTGGAGGGAGTGAATGTTGAAGGTGGCGGATGGGGTGTCGATCGAGTAGGCTGCCTTGTTCTGGATGCTGTCGAGCTTTGATGCTAATATTTTGTAACAGATGCTACAAACGTTGAGCTGACGCTCCCGTCAATGCACTTCAGCAGTTATTGAAAAAGCTGGTGGTAATTCTGAAATGATTGCTTACCATTTTGTAGTTATGCTTCATAAAAATTATAATCGGGCACTAAAGCTGATTATTTTTTGAAAACACCATAGGGTCCAATTCTTGGAGATTGTATGTGTGCTCAACAAGGTGAGGAACAAGAGTGCTGGCATGCAGGAGCTGGATTATTTACTCAGCCCCGAGCCACAGAGCCTGATATTCTTAAGTCACGAGAAGCTAGAGAATTCACTTCACATTACCCTTGATCACGTTGTTGAACTTCAGCCTGAGAGCAGCAGCCGATCCTCTCCCCACCATGGATGCAAAAACCCGCTAGCTTTTGTTCAACCTGCTGCTCCCAGCTTCATATTAACTAGAGGTGGGCAGAGGAAACGTTTCAAGGACACCCTCAAAGCCTCCCTGATAAAGTGCAACATCCCCACCGACACCTGGGAGCCCCTGGCCAAAGACCGCCCTAAGCGGAGGAAGAGCATCCGGGAGGGCGCTGAGCACCTCGAGTCTCCTCGCCGAGAGCGTGCAGAAATCAAGCGCAGGCAGCGGAAAGAGCGTGCGGCAAACCTGTCCCACCCACCCCTTCCCTCAATCACTGTCTGTCCCACCTGCGACAGGGACTGAGGCTCTCGTATTGGACTGTTCAGCCGCGTAAGGACTCATTTTAAGAGCAGAAGCAAGTCTTCCTCGATTCCGAGGGACTGCCTATGATGATGATGAATCAGAGGTGATCCAAAACTCGGCAGCCCGTGTCCTAACTCGCACCAAGGCCCGCTCACCCATCACCCCCCTGTGCTCGCTGACCTACATTGCCTCCCGGTTAAGCAACGCCTCGTTTTCAAAAATCTCATCCTTGTTTTCAAATCCCTCCATGGCCCTCGCCCCTCCCTATCTCTGTAATCCCCTCCAGCCCCACAACGCCCCGAGATGTCTGCGCTCCTCTAATTCTGCCCTCCTGAGCATCCCTGATTATAATCGCTCACCTTTGGTGGCCATGCCTTCTGTTGCCTAGACTCCAAGCTAAACTCCCTAAACCTCTCCGCCTCTCTTTCTCTCTTTCCTCCTTAAAACCTACCTCTGGGTCACCTGCCCTAATTTCTACTTATGCGACTCGGTGTCAAATTTTTTATCTCATGTGAAGCCCCTTGGGATGTTTCACTACTTTAAAGGCGCTATATAAATGTAAGTTGTTGTTGTTGAAATGGACAGTAAGAAGGGAAAAAGAAGCAGAAAAGAAGATAGAATACAGCGCTTCGCACATGCTCAGGATGTCCCCAAGTGCTTCACAGCCAATGAAGTACTTTTGAAGTCATGGCTGCAATGCCGGACACGCAACAACTCCCAGAAATAGCAATGAAATAAATGAGCAGATATTCCATTTTTCAGGTGTTAGTTGAAGGATAAATATTGGCCATGATGCCTGCTCTTCTTGAAATAGTGCCTCGGGATCTTTTACATCCACCTGAAAGGGCAGACGAGTCCTCGGTTTAACGTCTCACCTGAAAGACGGTACCTCTGACAATGTAGCGCTCCCTCAGTACACCACTGAAGTGCCAGTCTATCTGATCTGGAGTGGGCCTTGAACATATAAGAACATAAGAACATAAGAATTAGGAACAGGAGTAGGCCATCTAGCCCCTCGAGCCTGCTCCGCCACTCAACAAGATCATGGCTGATCTGGCTGTGGACTCAGCTCCACTTACCCGCCCGCTCCCCGTAACCCTTAATTCTCTTATTGGTTAAAAATCGATCTATCTGTGATTTGAATACATTCAATGAGCTAGCCTCAACTGCTTCCTTGGGCAGAGAATTCCACAGATTCACAACCCTCTGGGAGAAGAAATTCCTTCTCAACTCGGTTTTAAATTGGCTCCCCTGTATTTTGAGGCTGTGCCCCCTAGTTCTAGTCTCCCCGACCAGTGGAAACAACCTCTGCCTCTATCTTGTCTATCCCTTTCATTATTTTAAATGTTTCTATAAGATCACCCCTCATCCTTCTGAACTCCAACGAGTAAAGACCCAGTCTACTCAATCTATCATCATAAGGTAACCCCCTCATCTCCGGAATCAGCCGAGTGAATCGTCTCTGTACCCCCTCCAAAGCCAGTATATCCTTCCTTAAGTAAGGTGACCAAAACTGCACGCAGTACTCCAGGTGGGGCCTCACCAATACCCTGTACAGTTGCAGCAGGACCTCCCTGCTTTTGTACTCTATCCCTCTCGTAATGAAGGCCAACATTCCATTCACCTTCCTGATTATCTGCTGCACCTGCAAACTAACTTCTTGGGATTCATGCACAAGGACCCCCAGGTCCCTCTGCACCGCAGCATGTTGTAATTTCTCCCCATTCAAATAATATTCCCTTTTACTGTTTTTTTTTCCAAGGTCGATGACCTCACATTTTCCGACATTGTATTCCATCTGCCAAACCTTAGCCCATTCACTTAACCTATCTTAATCTCTTTGCAGCCTCTCTGTGTCCTCTACACAATCCGCTTTCCCACTAATCTCTGTGTCATCTGCAAATTTTGTTACACTACACTCTGTCCCCTCTTCCAGGTCATCTATGTATATTGTAAACAGTTGTGGTCCCAGCACCGATCCCTATGGCACACCACTAACCACCGATTTCCAACCCGAAAAGGACTCATTTATCCCGACTCTCTGCTTTCTGTTAGCCAGCCAATTCTCGATCCATGCTAATACATTTCCTCTGACTCCGCGTACCTCTATCTTCTACAGTAACCTTTTGTGTGGCACCTTATCGAATGCCTTTTGGAAATCTAAATACACCACATCCATCGGTACACCTCTATCCACCACACTCGTTATCTTCCGAATCGGAGGCAAGAGGCCTACCCACGGAGCCAAATCTGACAGATTTGTTTTAATTTGCGGGAACAATGGGCATGGATCTGGGATGCGACAATACGTTGAAGGGGTTTGGAGCGGAAAGGGAGGTTGGTGATAGGATGGTCGTTTGCAAGGTTCGAGGGAGTTCCTTTTGAGGAGAAGGGTGATAACGGCAGACTTGAAATGGAGAGGGATGGTACCGGAGAATGGGAAACCATTTGGGATATTAGCTAGCATGGTGCAGCGGGTGCAGAAGTTGGGTAGGCAGCAGTTTAGCGCGAATAGGGTTGAGAGAACAAGAGGTGGGTCTCATGAACAAGATGAATTTGGAGTGGGCATGAGGAGAGATTGGAGAGAAAGTAAACAAGAAAGACTTGGATTTATATAGCGCCTTTCACAGCCACCGGATGTCCCAAAGCACTTTACAGCCAATGAAGTCCTTTTTGGAGTGTAGTCACTGTTGCAATGTGGGAAACACGGCAGCCAATCTGCGCACAGCAAGCTCCCACCATCAGCAATGTGATAATGACCAGATCATTTGTTTTTTTGGTTATGTTGATTGAGGGATACAAATTTCCAGGACACCGGGGATAACTCCCCTGCTCTTTTACGAAATAGTGCCGCGGGATCTTTTACGTCCACCTGAGAGCGCGGGCGGGGCCCCGGTTTAACGTCTCATCTGAAAGACGGCACCTCCGACAGTGCAGCACTCCCTCAATACTGCACCGGGAGTGTCAGCCTAGATTTTTGGGTGTTCAAAGAAGTAAGTTCAGGACTAGGGCTGGGGAGAACCTTGGAGGAAGTTGGGATTAGAGAGCGAGGGGAAGGGAGGGGTGGGGCAGAGGCAGCTGAAAGATTGGCCTCAATCTCAGTGATAAAGAAGTTCATGTGCTCCTCGCACTTGTGTTTGGAGGTAAAGATGAAGGGAGCAGGGCAAAAGCCTATAAGGAAATGGTTGGTAACAGAGAAAACTCATGCTGGAAATTAGAAATTGATTGATGGGGTTGACTTATGAGGAAAGGTTGAGTAGGTTGGGCCTCTACTCATTGGAATTCAGAAGAATGAGAGGTGATCTTATCAAAACGTATAAGATTATGAGGGGGCTCGACAAGGTGGATGTAGAGAGGATGTTTCCACTGATGGGGGAGACTAGAACTAGGGGGCATGATCTTAGAATAAGGGGCCTCCCATTTAAAACTGAGATGAGGAGAACTTTCTTCTCTCAGAGGGTTGGAATTCGCTGCCTCAGAGAGCTGTGGAAGCTGGGACATTGAACAAATTTAAGACAGAAATAGACTGTTTCTTAAACGATAAAGGAATAAGAGGTTATTGGGAGCGGGCAGGGAAGTGGAGCTGAGCCCAAGATCAGATCAGCCATGATCTTATTGAATGGCGGAGCAGGCTCAAGGGGCCAATGGTCGACTCCTGCTCCTATTTCTTATGTTCTTATGTTCTAGTCAGGCCTGATTTAGGATTAGCAAGCCAAGTTCTTTGACACATGGCAGGATGGGCAAACCATACCTTGGTGAGACACCAGGTAAACAGCAATGGAACATCTACAAAAAGGCCGAACAGTTGTTTGTGGCTCCCTTTGTAAAACTGGTCTGCC
The DNA here is from genome assembly GCF_044704955.1 of Pristiophorus japonicus. Lineage (NCBI taxonomy): Eukaryota > Metazoa > Chordata > Chondrichthyes > Pristiophoridae > Pristiophorus > Pristiophorus japonicus. The sequence continues at coordinate 83,960,354 of NC_091995.1, forward strand.
ATGAATGCTGGGCTGGCTACGTTCAAGAAAATCTGGTCAACATGGGGCCTAATTAGCGGTCCTTAAAGGCCACCACCAAAAGGGTAAGTTGTTTAAAAAATGCTTACCTCATTGTGTGTAAGATTATGCGACGCCCCACCCCAGGTCTACTGCAATGCCAAAGACCCTTGCTAGCTTCCGTTCAGCCCCTTCCTGATCGCTCCACCCTCCAAATCGCATCCCTCACTCTCTTGATTGCTTCCCCTCTATCCCAATTACCCCTCCCTCCCTATTGCCACAAACCCCCTCCCCTCCATCATTCCCCCCACTCTCGATTGCCCTTCCCCCTCCTGATTGCCTCACGCCTCCCCCACCCACCGACCTACGCCGGAGACATGGTGGCCCGAGATTCACTGGCGAGTTGCCCCCGGCAACGCCCAGCCTGTTTCCTCAGCTCAACAGGTCTCGTGTAAATGTGGCCCCTCCTCCCCCTCCTACCCGTCCCCCCTCCCCTGCCCCCCTTCCGTGCCTGGCTTGGGCCGGCAGATAATCTAAGGCGCTGCCCCTCGCTAGCTGTTCGGTTGTGAAGGGCTTCAGATCCAAGTCCCGCCCTGCACTGACCTGGTGGCCTACACATGCGTACTCCGCTGGAGCATGGGCAGGAGCATCGGCGGGGCCCTGGTAAAGCAGAGGAGCGGGAAGGCCGTGGCAGACTTGCGTCGAGTGATCGGGGCGGAGGAGCGATGCGGGATGGTGGCTGTGATTTGATGGGTGATCGCGACGGAGGTTCGGCGAATGTTTTGTGGCGGAGGAGCGGCGAGGAATTGTGACGGAGGTGCGGCGAGTGTTTTTGTGGCGGAGGAGCGGTGAGGGATTGTGGCAGAGGAGCGGTAAATGAGGGTACGGGGCCCAGAAGAGCCGAGGGCCCAGTGGCAGCACGGGCCCAGCCCACACTACGATATGTGTGAGCACTAGGTCCGTGCAGCAGAGCAGGTCTCCAGTCGTCGTGGTTAACCCTTGCCGCTGGATAAAGGCCGAGCTCTGTCAAGCCCATGTGGTGGCTGATGTGCAACGGCCATCACACGTTAAAAAAAATCCACGCATAGGCATCTTCCACCCCCTCAATTGGAGTTCAGGACCTGGAACATCGGGTTCTTCATTGAAACATCTGTGAACTCATGTGGAAGCAAGTCATCCTCGTTCGAGGGACTGTCTATGATGATGACTTCGCCAGAGGCACCAGCGGATTGCAAGCAGGAGTCGGGACCCTGGCTGGCTGCTTTCCTCCTTAGCACAGAGGCACTGAAGCCCAGTGCAGCGTTTACATCTCCAATGCAGCTGCGATCAGCACAGGCCAGGCACTGAAGATGACAGTTTTCTGACGCGTTCGGTCTCCGGTCCTCGATAAAAGTCAAACCGTTTTTCCGCAGCTCGCGATTGGCAATATGCCGATTATTAGGTCACCGACGTGAAATGCTAACCCAGTTTCTCCCTCCACAGATACTGCCTGACCTGCTGAGTATATCCACTAATTTTTATTGTTCTGTACGACAATATAATTGCTTCATCAATCACGCGGTCAGCAACCTATCAGAAAGCCACATCTTTCCTCCGATAATATCTGTTTCAGCCAATCATTTTTCAGCAATCCATTACGTAATATATGTACCTATGAGCATGCTCACAGGCCTGTGGAGCCGATGCACTGTGACTTAGCCAGTCACGTGATGTTCCACAAGACTTAATAAAACCCCGGTCAATTGAGTTCAGGTTCTCCATGGTGAGGCGTGCGGTTGTGAGCCTGGTGGATGAACTGGTCATAGAAACATAGAAACATAGAAAATAGGTGCAGGAGCAGGCCATTCGGCTCTTCGAGCCTGCACCACCATTCAATAAGATCATGGCTGATCTTTCAGATCAGTACCCCACTCCCGCCTTCTCTCCTTACCCCTGATCCCGTTTAGCCATAAGGGCCACATCTAACTCCCTCTTGAATATATCCAACGAACTGGGCTCAACAACTTTCTGTGGTAGAGAATGCCACAGGTTCACCACTTTCTGGGTGAAGAAGTTTCTCCTCATCTCGGTCCTAAATGGCTTACCCCTTATCCTTAGACTGTGACCCCTGGTTCTGGACTTCCCCAACATCGGGAACATTCTTCCTGCATCTAACCTGTCCAATCCCGTCATAATTTTATATGTTTCTATGAGATCCCCTCTCATTCTTCTAAACTCCAGTGAATATAAGCCTAGCCAATACAGTCTTTCTTCATATGTCAGTCCTGCCATCCCGGGAATTGGTCTGGTGAACCTTCGCTGCACTCCCTCAATAGCAAGCGCGTCCTTCCTCTGATTAGGAGATCAAAACTGAACACAATATTCAAGGTGTGGCCTCACCAAGGACCTGTACAACTGCAGTAAGACCTCCCTGCTCCTATACCTGGTCATGTTCAGTTTGATTGTTAAACCTTTGCGAATAAACCAGCTAGTTTTTTACAGTAAATGTGCAGCTGTGAATTCTTAAGCAAAGAGTCCATGAAGCAAATACACTGCACATTGGAGTATGACTGCTTGGTCATTCCTATTATAATAATATTAATAGAACATAGAAACCTAGAAATTTATAGCGCAGAGGAAGGCCATTTTGGCCCATCGTGTCCACGCCAGCCGATAAAGAGCCACACAGTCCTTGATCAGCAGCCCTGAAGGTTACATATAAACCTATGAACAATGACAGAAAGGTAAAGAGCACCCAGCCCAACCAGTCCGTCTCACCACAACTGCGACACCCCTTATACCAAAACATTCTACACTCCACCCCAACCGGAGCCATGTGATCTCCTGGGAGAGGCAAAAAACAGATAAAAACCTAGGCCAATTTAGGGAGAAAAAATCTGGGAAAATTCCTCTCCAACCTATCCAGGTCACCCTGGCCATATTCTATTCTCTACAGTACTTATCATTATATCTGTTCCGTCCACAAAAGGTCATCTAGTCTAATTCCAATTACCAGCTCTCGGTCCGTAATCCTGCAGGTTACTGCACTTTAAGTGCGCATCCAACCCGCTCTTAAAAGTGGTGAGGGTATCTGCATCCACCACTCTTCCAGGCAGAGAGTTCCAGATCCCCACAACCCTCTGCGTAAAGAAGTCCTCCTCAAATCCCCTCTAAACCTTCCACCAACCACCTTAAAACTATGCCCCCTCATAATAGACCCATCCGCCACAATGGAATTAGACCATTAATACCCACTACGTCCAGGCCCCTCAATATTTTGCACACCTTAATGAGGTCTCCTCTCAACCTCTTCTGTTCCAATGAGAACAAACCCAGCCTATCCAATCTGTCCTCATAACTAAGATTCTCCATTCCAGGCAGCATTCTAGTAAATCTCCTCTGCACCCTCTCAAGTGCAATCAACTCCTTTCTATAATACAGCGACCAGAACTGCACGCAATACTCCAGCTGTGGTCTAACCAAAGTATTATATAATTTAAGCATAATCCACCACTCTTATATTCTATGCCTCAACCAATAAAGGCAAGCATTTCGTATGCCTTCTTAACCACCTTATCCACCTAGCCTGCTACTTTCAGGGATCTGTGGACAAGCACTCCAAGGTCCCTTTTGTTCATCTACACTCTTAAGTGGCCTACCTTATTAGCCCTCCTAAAGTGCATCACCTCACACTTCTCTGAATTAAATTACATTTGCCACTGCTCTGCCCACCTGACCAATAGATTGATATCCTCCTGCAGCCCATGACTTTCCTCTTCATTATCAACCACAAAGCCAATTTTAGTGTTGTCTGCAAACTTCTTAATCATACTCCCTCTATTCAAATCTAAATTGTTGATATATAACCACAAAAAGCAAGGGTCCTAGTACTGAGCCCTGCGGAACCCCACTGGAATCATCCTTCCAGTCACAAGAACATCCATCAATCATTACCCTTTGCTTCCTACCTCCAAGCCAACTTTGGATCCAATTTGCCACTTTGCCCTGGATCCCATGAGCTTTAACCTTCATGACCAGTCTACCATGTGGGACCTTGTCAAAAGCTTTGCTAAAGTCCATATATACTGCATCGTACACACTACCCTCATCGACCCTCTTGGTTACCTCCTCAAAAAATTCAATCATGTTAATCAGACATGATCTTCCCTTAACAAATCCATGCTGACTGTCCCTAATTAATCCTTGCCTTTCCAAATGCAGATTTATCCAGTCTTTCAGGATTTTTCCAATAATTTTCCCACCACTGAGATTAGGCTGACAGGCCTGTAATTACTCGGCCTATCTCTTTCTCCCTTCTTAAATAGGGGTACTACATTAGCAGTCCTCCAATCCTCCGGCACCATGTCCAGATCCAAAGTGGACTGGAAAATGATGGTCAAGGCCTCTGCTATTTTCTCTTTTACTTTGCTCAACAGCCTGGGATGCATTTCATCCGGGCCTGGGGACTTATCTACTTTCAAAGCTGCTAAACCCCTTAATACTTCCTCTCTCACTATATTTATTTCATCCAGAATATCACACTCCTCCTCGATAGCAGTATCTGCATTGCCCCTTTCCTTTGTGAAAACAGATGCAAAGTATTCGTTAAGAAACCTCCCAACATCTTCTGCCTCCACACAAAGATTACCCTCCTGGTCTCTAATAGCCCCTACCCTTTCCTTAGTTACCTTCTTACTCTTAGTATATTTATAGACCATCTTAGGGTTTTCCTTAATTTTACTGGCCAAGAATTTCCCGTGCTCTCTCTTAGCATTCCTAATATCCTTTTTAATTTTGCCTTTTAACTTTCTATATTCCTCTAAAGATTCTAAAGTATTTAGCCGTTGATATGTGACATAAGCATCCCTTTTTTTCTTAATCCTCCCCTGTAAGCCTCTAGACATCCAGGGGGCTCTAGAATTATTTTTCCCAGTCTTATTCTTTAAGGGCACATGTTTGGCCTAAGCCTTCCAGATCTCCTCCTTAAATGCCTCCCACTAATCCAACACTGATTTACCCACAAGTAGCTGTTTCCAAATCACTCCTTAACTTAGCAAAATTAGCTTTTCCCCAATTCAGAACTTTTATTCCAGGCCTATTCTTGTCCTTATCCATAATCAACTTGAATCTGACTGAATTATGGTCACTGGCACCAAGTGTTCTCCCACTAATACCCCTTCAACCTGCCCAGCTTCATTCCCCAAAACTAAATCCCAGACCGCCCCCTCTCGTACTGGACTTGCTACATACTGACTAAAAAAGTTCTCTTGAATGTATTTCAACTATTCCGCACCCTCTATACCCTTCACACTAAATTTGGCCCAATCAATATTTGGATAGTTAAAATCCCCTACCATTACTACCCTATGGTTTTTGGACAGCAACAATTTGCTACATATTTGCTCCTCTATCTCCCTTCCACTGTTTGGAGGTCTATAATACACTCCCAGCGTGTGATCGCCCCTTTTTTATTTTTCAATTCGACCCATATGACCTCATTTGATGAACCCTCTAACATATCATCCCTCCTCACCGCTGTAATAGTTTCTTTAATCAGTATCACAACCCCGACCCCCCCTTTTTATCCTCCTCTCTATCTAGTCTAAAAATCCTGTAACCAAGAATATTGATCTGCCAAACCTGCCCCTCTTTCAGCCATGTTTCTGTAATGGCTATAATATCATACTCCTGTGCTCACAGCTCATCCGCCTTATTCGCTATACTCCTTGCATTAAAGTATATACCATTCAGCACAGGAAGACCTCCTTGCTCACTGCATACTAAGCCCTGTTTCCTCTGTCTTACAGATTTGCTTTCTAGATTATTGCTATCCAATTTCTGCTTTACTTCCTTCCCTTTTGAATTCGTTCTCAGGTTCCCATCCCCAGGCCAAGCCAGTTTAAACTCTCCCCAACAGCAGTAGCAAAACCCTCCGCGAGGATATTGGTCCCGGCACTGTTGAGGTGCAACCTGTCCGGTTTGTACAGGTCCCATCTCCCCCAGCAGCGGTCACAATGCCTCAAGAATTTAAAGTCCTCCCTACTGCACCAACTTTCCAGCCACGTGTTCATATAATAATAACTTTTATTTATATAGCGCCTTTAACGTAGTAAAACATCCCAAGGTGCTTCACAACAATTTTACAACACGTTAGATATTGACCATTGAGGGAGAGAGAGAAAAAGCGTGAGAACAAAGTGTAAAAGAGGTTTAAGGCTTGGGTCCGAAGCGGCAGCCAAAATCCGCTCGCAGATAGACACAGGTGAAAAAACTAAGAATAAATTAAATTCAAATGACATTGTAAATAATACAATAAGGAATATACAATAGTAAAATCAGTATAATAAAGATTAATTATAATTAAACAAAATTAAATAATATATACTATAATTATAAATTAAGCTAAAATTAGAAAATCAGCAATTGAATCAAATTAAATCAGTTATTAGCTATCTTTAAGATTCATTCTCTGTCCAGTGATTCAATTAATCTGGAAGAACCAATCACTGTCCTCCATCCTTGTGATGTCATAACTGTATTACTTTTTATTTCTTATTTTGTCCCCTTGATGGGACCTGTAATAGCTCCAGGCTCGAGCTGCCTCCGTTGTCAGGGAGACGCTGATGTTTAAATCTCCCTCCAGCTGCTCCGGGCTCAAGCTGCCTCCGCTGTCAGGAAGATGCTGATGTTTAAATCTACCTCCAGCTGCTCCAGACGCGAGCTGCCCTCGTTGTCAGGGAGACGTTGATGGTTAAAATCTCCCTCCAGCTGCTCCAGGTTCGAGCTGCCCCATTGTCAGAGAGACGGTGATGTTTAAAATCTCACTCCAGCTGCTCCAGGCTCGAGCTGCCTCCGCTGTCAGGGAAATGTTATATTTTAGGTGGATGACGGCAGCCTTCTCACGGCCCGCCCTGTTACGTGATCCGAGATCACCAACTAACGTTGCCTCAAAACTTGTCGCTAAGTTGAACCTCCACTCCCGGTGACTGTGGTGAACCAAGTAACCACAATGGTCGCATCAAGAAAGCAATGGAGACCGTTTCATTTGGTAATGTTTTATAGCAAATCTATTGCAAATATAGAAATAGATTTATTAAGTACAGAATTCAGGAAAGATTACTTGCAATTCAAAGTGAAACAGAGAGTGTTTTCTTTTTACAGAAAAAAATTCCATACAGAACCAGTTAAACATGATTTAAACAGAGTCTAGTCTGAGTGCCATTCAGACCGGAATTTAACGAGTGCTGAACCTATGGGCTCTCGGGAATATCCACCACTGACTCGCACAACCATCACACTTGTATGTTGGCAGGCGCTGTGACATCCTGCAGAAGAGGTGGCAGAAGGCCGCAAGGACCTCGGTGGCAGTCTTACCTGTTGCCATGACGACTGGTCTGGTTCTGCAACCCAATCAATGTAGGCCCGGGACGGGGGAAAACACTGTTTGCTGCTTTTTTCCAAACAATACGTTCCACTTCACTGCTTTATTAAGGGGGGGTTTCATAGCGAAACCATTATTGGAAAACCAATCTGCTCACCCACCTTCGCTGGCACCATTGTCACCAGCTTCGAACACTCGGAACAACACCAACTGTAATCAGTGCCGCTCACTGACAAGCACGTTAGCTACAGGCAAGTGAAACAGTCAGCGTGTCTTGCTGACATCCACATCTTTTGGCAGTGTCCGAATTGGTTTTGTAAACCGGCATAGGTCTCAAAATAAAGTTTGGACATTTATTACCTGAATTTGCAGAGTCTAATACCCCATAAACTTTGAACATCATCCGATAGTTGCCCCCACAGTGTTTTTAAGGAGTGATTTCTGGGGATAGGAATTCCTCCGGTCACCATTGGACCACTCCTTACGACAGTGGGCCATCCCACTGCCTGTATCGTTAGGCCCAAAAGGCCTGAAGCCTACAAGGTGCTCAAGATGGCCGTCGGGCTCCAGTGCAGCAGCAAGTGCCAATGGGTCTGCAGGCTGGTGCACGTCCCGTGCTCATTTGTCCCCAGATTGCATTTAACTGATGTGACCACCTCATAATTAAACAACCCCCCCCCCCCGCCCCCCCACCCTCAACCCCCAACCCCCAAGACTTCACTGGCAGCGAACATTCAAACCTTGGTGCCCTTGGCAACCCATGAGCAATGAACCGGGGGTTGCCATCCCTTCAGGATTGAGTTTCCAGGAATTAAAGATTAATCTTCTGGGCACTGCGACAAGCAATACCTGGTCGGGGAGGGGGAATCATTAAAAAAATGTTTGTTTTTTATTTACTTTGAATACTTTTATTTATCAGTTATTAAACTATCGGAGAAAAGGAAGGGGAAAAGGCAATTTGGGCAGGACAGTTGGAGGAGGGAGGTCATGTGATGAAACCTCCAGAAATACGTCCAACTCAAATTGGCGACCCGACCAGGGTCCCAGACAGTTATTCGAATGGGCTCGATCTCCTCAAGCGACGGCAATTGTACGCACGGCCCACGATCGGCCAATCGGTTGCACATATGCTTGCGGCGATTTCCTCTGTTGAGTATCTCCAATTGAACTGTTGAGCACACGCTTTTGAAACCTATTTCCGAAGCATCGTGGGCACATTTTAAAAAAGGTCGCGCTTGCAGCGGCTGCGGGAATTCTGCCGCTGTTCGCCTTCCCGCTCTTGGCAGCCCGTGTTCACCTCCCCCACCCCCCACCCCCCCCCCCCCCCCCGCGCCCCCCGTAAGATTGATCAAACTGCTCGGCATTTTCTGAGCAAGGCTCTCCATCTGAAACATTAACCTCTTCACAGCACGCCCGCCGTATCAAATTCCAGCCTCGTTCTGTCTTCAATCCTGTAATGTATGCCCCTGTGAGGATGCCCACAGGTTGGTAGAGCTGTTGAGTTGGGAGTGGCTTAGCCAGTCACGTGATGTTCACAAGACTCAATAAAACCCCAGCCAGTTGGGTTCGGGGGATCCACGATGGGGCAGGTGGTTGTGAGCCTGGTGGACGAACTGGTAGTGTGTCGTGTGATTGTTGAACCTTTTGTTAATAAACTAATTAGTTCTTAATAGCAATATGTTGCTATGAATTCTTAAACAAAGAACCCATGAAGCAAATACATCACAATTTCAAGCTGGTTTGGTTCCTATAACTGGAAAGTCGACAAACTTATTAAAAATATATACACATACAGGCATTTTTAATCTCATTCATTATAAATTAAGAGTAGCATCTGGTTTTCACTGTAGAGCCGCTATATTAGATCTGTATCTTGGCTTTCTAATTCATATATTGGAAGAAAGGGGAAGATGCTTGGAAGGAGATAGCTGGCAATTGTGAATTTGACTTGCATTTGAAGGCGCTGACTTCTCCTTGTCAAAACCCGGTTTAAAAATGCGTTTTTTTTCCCCCCACCCCAGTCAGTTTATCGAAGCCGATGTTTTATTCAGTTAGATTGGAGCCAGCCGAGGTCTGCAGCATCGAGACTGGGCGGTTCTGTAACGTTCGGAGTTCGGAGGGGACACTTTTTCTTTTAAGCCGCGTGCGCGGTTGCAGTGCGTGGCTTCACTCACCGGGCGCGCACGGCAGCGGGGCGGCGAAGCTTTGTGGCGGAGTGCCAGACCTTCGGCGCGTCAGCTCGCTGGTGTTAGCCCCGGAACCCAACAACAGGATCGCAAGTGTTCTGCCAAAGCCGCCTGCTCTCGTGCTGGGCCTCCCACATTGTGACACAGCCCTGGAGATGCTGTCCGCAGGCTGGGGGGGCTCATCTGCCGATTCCCGCTCCTCTTTTCCTGTCGGTGCTGAATTCGGCCGGGGGAGGTTTTTTTTTCCCGCAGGCTGCAGCCACCTTCAGTGCTCCCCGCCCGCCCGCCCTCCCTCTACGCAATTCCAGCCCCGACCACTTCTTCATCCGCGCGTCCACGCAGGCCGGCTGTTCGACAGCGTGGGGCGTCACAACCAAGGCCTCATCCTGTCCTCAGACCCCGCAACTGTAAGGTATGCACCTGTGAGGACGCTCACGGGTCGGGAAGAGCTGTTGAGTTGGGCGTGGCTTAGCCAGTCACGTGATGTTCGCGAGACTCAATAAAACCCCGGCCAATTGGGTTCAGGGGATCCACGATGAGGCATGTGGCTGTGAGCCTGGTGGGTGAACTTGTCATGTGTAGTGTGATTATTAAACCTTTTGCTGATAAACCAACTCGTTCTTAATAGTTCTTAATTCTATAATCGTTCTAATTTGTTGTAGTTCTGAATAGCAGCAATGAGTTGCTATGAATTCTTAAGCAAAGAAACCATGAGACATTACACCCACCACATAAACACACGAGCATTTCAACAGGGGAGAGGGGGGAGGTTTGAAGCTGGGGATGGAGGGAGTCACAGGATAGCGACTCGGAGTCGGTGTTGAAATTCTGCTCCCTATCCCAGCGCTGCCCCAGTTGTGAAAATCTAACCCAGCCCAGACCAGCGATACCTCAAGGTCCGCGGGGATCACTTCTCCATTCGACCTCTCAACCCAGCCATCGAGGGTGCTGAGCTCCTGATAAACCCCAAATTGAGCAACTCAAGAGCTGGTTTCCTGACTTCGACAGGAACCCTCTGACCCTCCTCAAAGCGCCCCCAATTTCAAAGACTAAACAGCACGTAAACTGCTCGTGGCCGCGGCAGCCTGTAATTGGAAACATTGTTCGCAGAACAGAAATACAAATCTGCCCACTTCCTGTTGACAGGGTGAAGTTTTTAACATGAAAAACGCATCTCCAAAATGTGTCGCTTCTTTAAAGGTCTTTACCAATGCAAACAGTCCCATTTGCCTTGTTTATGCTCGTATGCAACTCTTGGGCCGTTTCTTGACCTGTCCTTTGATGGCCTTTGTCACAGTGCTTCAATGCTGGGAGCCATTAGAATCGATCAGATCCCTGCTTTCTTTCTCCACCTCTGCTGCCTCGCCTCCTGGGGACGGCTTGCATTACTGGACTTGCAACCTGGAGATGTGGACTAATAGTCCGGGAGAACGTGGGGTGGGGGGGGGAAGGTCCCTCCGTGACGGCTTGAGAATTTGAATGCGGTTCAGGGAAGGAAGACGACCGACTTTTACCCGGTCTGGCCTACACGTGACTCCAGACCCACACCGACCTGGTTGACTCTGATGAGGCCTAGATTGCGAGCAAGCCACTCAGTTGTACTCGAGCGACTGGGGGGCTGGGGGAATAGATGCCGGCCTTGCCAGCAACAAGAAGGAAATAAAACCCCTTGGGCCGTTGACCACAGCGATTTTACAAACTCATTAGGATATACAGAACCACCCGTCACTTGGTACTAATGTGGATTGTCAGGTAGCAATTGAACCACCTCAACAGATCGCACAGCTTTCAGAGTCCTTCATTTCTGGCTCCTGTCGTTGCCCGGGGGAGCGTTGCTGGGAGAGAGCCCATAAGTCGAACACTATTGCGTGAAAATCCAGGCCCGAATGTGCTGGCAGCAGAACAGAAAACTGGGATGGGCTTAAAGTGGAACGTCAACTCGTTAATGGCAATCCAGAGCCGAACTGAGATCACAGTGAAAAGTCCTTGGGGGAAAAAAAAACCACACGCATGCACGGTACGTACACGCCAAGCTCATTGAGCCTGGCTGGGGTGAGTTTGAATGTGAGCCCTCTGTGGGCTACTGTGGGTCTAGGCTTTGGGGCCTTGTGGCCCCGGGGGAGGGGGGAGGGTGAAATATATTACCATCGGATTTACAATAGGGCTCGCACAAAGTCAATGGGTCGTCAGCACTCCCTGTCCAGTTTTTGAGTGAAATATCGGAGATTTCTATCTTGTAATCAGGAGGCTAAAAGTCTACGGGGGCGATGGGAGGAGGGTTGGTGAATTAAAAGGCTATTTTTCCACTTGTTTCTGTGTCTCACAATGTGGGGGGGGTGCTAGGTTTTTTTTTGCGGGTCAATTTGCTGCAGGCCTCTCCCGCTCCATCGCCGAGACGTCGGGGGCAAGGCTCCCGGTAAACCCCCACCGAAGCTGCGGCAATGGAACGGGAGCAGCCCGGGGCCAAATTCGCCCCGCCTCCTTGCCGGATTTCCGACTCTCATCACCAGCCAATCAAAACATCCGAGCCCGTGGCGATCCCGCCCTCCCCTGTGCTCCGCCTCCCTCTTTTCCTCCCTGTCTGGCTAAAGACGGGGATGCGATTCGGAGTTAGCATTCGCGACAATATCACAACACCAACCCGCATTCATGTAGCGCCTTTGAGGTGGTTAAACTCCCCCGAGGTGCCCCACGGGAGCGATTATCAAATGAACTTTGACACCGAGACACGTGGGGAGATATTAGGATGCGTGACCTGAAGCTTGGTCAAAGAGGTAGGTTTTAAGGAGGGTCTTAAAGCGAGAGAGAGGTTTAGTGAGGGAATTCCAGAGCTTTGGTCCTCGGCAGCAGAAGGCACGGCCGCCGATGGTGGAGCGATGAAAGTTGGGAATAATCGGGAACTTTCAGATATATTCTTGCATCAGTAAGTGTCTTGTCTTGCAGAGACTGCCGACATTAGAGAAAGACCAATCCCACCTGAACGTCTACAACCCCCTCCCCCAGCAAAGGACAGCACCACGAATAAAGTGAAGCAGGCCTTCTATCCAAATTAGACTCGCGATCACTTCTAATCAGTATTTTGAACCTCGCTAAGTATAAATGTGTCACACCTCTTTGAGAATAACATTCCGAGATGCCCATTTAACATTCAGTATCTGACAAATGACAGACACCAAAAGGAAGAAGATTGAAGGAATCCTTTATCGAAATAGGTCAACACGGAATTGTAGAAAATAAATAGCAAAATATTCTAGTGCTTTAGAAAAATTAGATGACTTGACCAAAAATAGATTGACAAAGCGATATAGCGAGGAAAGATTATCTCTACAAATTCTATAGAGAGAAAGGGTTCACGAGAATGAATATATAAACATTCAGAAGCAAATTAATCGGGAAGGTAGATGTGCACAATAAGGGAGTCATTGCACATTATGAAAGCACCAGCAGATTGCAAACAGGCTAGTGTGTGGAACTCATATTCAAAAATGGGAGGTATAACAAGCACAGACAATTACAGAGCCCTTGGCCTAGAAATTGGCCTCCTTAGTACCTTGCGTTAAAAGGGTGTTCAGAAATGCAGGAGGCCTAGGGAAAAGGGGCATGGTAGCAGGGGAGAAACACAAGTGCAAAACATCGGAAAGAAAAGAAAGAGAGAGAGAGAGAAGGAAAGAAAGAAAGTGAGAAGGAAAGAAAGAGAGAGAGAGAGAAGGAAAGAAAGAAAGTGAGAAGGAAAGAAAGAGAGAAAGAAAGAAAGAAAGAAAGAGAGAAAGAGAGAAGGAAAGAAAGAAAGAGAGAAGGAGAGAAAGAAAGAGATAAAGAAAGAGAGAAAGAGAGAAGAAAAGAAAGAAAGAGAGAAGGAGAGAAAGAAAGAGAGAAAGAGAGAAGGAAAGAAAGAGAGAAGGAAAGAAAGAAAGAGAGAATGAGAGAGAAAGAAAGAGAGAAAGAAAGAAAGAGAGAATGAGAGAGAAAGAGAGAGAAAGAGAGAAAGAAAAAAGAGAGGGAAAGAAAGAAAGAGTGAAAGAGAAAAAGAAAGAAAGCAAAAAAGAATGTAAGCAAAAGAGAAAGAGAGAGAGAAAGAGGCAAAGAAAAAAGAAAGAGAAAGAAAGAAAGAATGAATAAATGAAAGAATTTATTTTTGAGTATTCACTAGGGAGCCAGGAGCAACACGCCAACCTAAGCAAACTCGGTGATGATGATATAAATGAGATGGATGCCCTAAAGGAGCTAAAGAGGGCTCAACAGAAACAAATCACCGGGAATAATTAATCCTAAAGTACTGGGAGAGTAAGGAGAATATTTGCGAGGTGCTGACAGCCACAATAAGGGAGTCATTGCACGTTGAGAAAGCACCAGCAGATTGGAAACAGGCTAGTGTGTGGAACACTTACTCAAAAATGCGGGGTATGACAAGTACAGACAATTACAGAGCCTTTGGCCGAGAAATTGGCCTCCTCAGCACCTCCCGTTATCGCCTCCCGACTCCCGCTAAATTCGGCAGGAGGTTTGTGGCGGCGGCAGGATGTTGCGTCCCGATCTTCGCCCGTCGATCATGACATCATCACCGTGCGCACTGCCCTGGTCGTGTGTCCCCCCCCCGCCCCTCCGGATGGTTCCGCCCCCCCCCCCCCCTGCAACATCGCCAGGCGAAAACACCGGCAGCTGCAGGAGGGCGTTGATCGGGGAGGCAGGGCACTTTGGGGAGGGGGTGGCGTGGGGGGGGGGGGGGGGGGGGGTCAGTGATGAAAGTTAAAGGCGAGGTGAGGAAAAAAAATTCAAAAAACATTGTTTCTTTTTTTTGACGGTAGATTCCTCTTCGGCCGCCGCGATCGATCAGCCCGGCGCTCTGCTGCCGTGCGTGGGACTGATCGCGGCTGCCCTCGGGGAGCAGCTCACCGCTCGGTCCCAATGCCGAGCCTGCAGCGACGGCCCTTGCCTTTAAGGGAGGGGAGGAGCCTGCGATCGTGGCAGTGCTGCACACCGAACGGCCCTCCTGCATCCTGTTGCGCTCCAGGAAGGAAGCGGACGGCTTGATTTAGCGCTCCACTCCCTTCCTGGCGCGCAAACCCTGAATGTTTTTAAAAGTCATGTGTGCCTGGCACTAATTTTTTTCAACTTTTGAAAATAAGTGCCAAATTTCTCCCCCTTCGTCGTAACTCCATTACATGCACAAGAATGGAATTAACTAGCAGGAGAAATTTTGAAGAGTATATGCATAGTAGTATCTTAGTAAGCTGTGCAATGCGGATTGAGAAAGGGAAGATTCTATCCAACTGGTGACCTCAACTTCCTTGCTGAAGCAGCAGTCCAAGGGGACAATGGATAGCTGGACAATATAATGCATGTCGACGTCCAGGAGGCATTTGATCAAGTTCCACATGAAAGGCTTTTAGTCCAATTCAGAGCTGTGAGGATTCCAGGTAAACCCTGGGAATGGTTCAGAAACTGGCTGCAGGGTAGAAAGATACAAGTACTTGTCAGAAAGAAAGAAAAGAAAGGCTTGCATTTATATAGCACCTTTCACGAACACCAGATGTCTCAAAGTGCTTTTACAGCCAAAAATAGGAAAAATATCCCAGGGTTAATCAGGAACATTTATTGCGGAGGGAGCGCTGCACTGTCGGAGGTGCCGTCTTTTGGATGAGACATTAAACCGAGGCCCCATTTGCTCTCTCAGGTGGACGTAAAAGATCCCATGGCACTATTTTGAAGAAGAGCAGGGGGAGTTATCCCTGGTGTCCTGGCCAATATTTATTCCTCAATCAACGTCACTAAAACAGATTATCTGGTCATTATCACATTGCTGTTTGTCGGAGCTTGCTGTGCGCAAATTTGCTGCCGCGTTTTCCCACATTACAACAGTGACTGCACTCCAAAAGTACTTCATTGGCTGTAAAGCATCTTGAGACATCCGGTGGTAGTGATAGGCTCTATAGAAATGCAAGTCTTTCGTTCTTTTTCATATAGAAGGTAAATGGATGAATTGTAAACAGACACATGGTCAATGCGACTCGCACTGGTTTCGCTCAACTGCACTGGGAGTGTCAGCCTAGATTTATGTACTCAAGTCCGTGGAGTGGGACTTAAACCCACAACCTTCTGACTTCAGTGGTGTTGGTTGAGCAATAAATGTTCACCAAGACACCAGAAGAGTTTACATCAGGGCGGGATGCTGAGTTGGGTGCCCCAGAGCACGTTGGTAGAACCACTACCGCTTCCCATTTACATCAATGACTTAAACTCAGAAACTCAAGTGTAAAGTGATCAAATTTGCTGAAGGTACCAAACTTGGGCGACCTGGGAACCTGAAGCAAGCAGCTCAAAAATTAGTGATTCGGAAGGAAGAACTTGCATTTTTGTTTGTCTTTCGGATGAGACGTTAAACCGAGGCCCCGTCTACTCTCTCAGGTAGACATAAAATATCTCACGGCACTATTTCGAAGAGGAGCAGGGGAGTTATCCCGGCGTCTTGGGGCCAATATTTATCCCTCAATCAACATAACAAAAAACAGATTATCTGGTCGTTATCACAGTGCTGTTTGTGCAAAATTAGCTGCCGCGTTTCTTACATCACAACAGTGACTACACTCCAAAAAGTACTTCATTGGCTGTAAAGCGCTTTGGGTCAGGAAAGGTGCTATATAAATGCAAGTTCTTTCTTTTCTTCTTTTGCCCTTACTGTTCTCAGGATGCCTTAAAAGCACTTTATAAACATTGAATCATTTTTGAAGTGTAGTCACTGTTGTAATATAGGCAAACATGATAGCATATTTGAACGCAGCAAGATCCCACAAACAGCAAGCAGATAAATGAGCTGGGAAACCATTTTAGTGGTGTTGGTTGAGCGATAAACATTCACCAAGACACCAAGAGAACTCCGTTCTTCTTCGAATAGTGCATGGGTTATTATTTTTCACTGTGATCGGAGTAGGCAGACAGTTCAGCTGGAACCTCTCCCCCAGTGCTGCACTGAGAGCCCCAATTTGGGCTGGCAGGGGGTCAAAGAGGGCGGCAGTCCGTCGTTGCCACGGCAACGTGAGGCCTAGGTGAATTTAACTCCCAAGGCCTCATCTACATGGCCCCAGTTAGGCTCCCACCCAAAACCAGCAGAGGCCACAATGTCGGGTGGCAGGATATAGCTGGCAGGGACCAATGAAACGGTCCTTGCCGCTTCAGGTAAGTCGAGCGGAGCGGGATTGGGGGGGGGGGGGGGGGAGGGATGGCGGTGGGGGAGTGGGAGCAGTGGGAAGAGAGGTGCAGCCCAAGGAGGGGGACGAACCTAAATTTTCCTTGTAGGGCGCAGATAAGTGTAGAAATAAGAAAAGCTCAATCTAAATAGAAAGACTTGGGGGTGGAAATTGGGTTGCTACTGCCTGCTGATAACGCCAGAGTTGGGTGCTAACTGGGAGTTGGGCGGTTGGGAGTGGCGCTGGGTGCTGTTCACGCCCGACGCAAAATTTGGTGGCCATTTTTTTAAGGGTGTTAAAACGTTGCGTCCCGCCGGCTAACTCCATGGAAACCGTGACATCAGTGCGCATGCAACACCTCCTTGGCACCTCTATCGCCATATTTTAGTTTGTTCGGCTGACGTGGCCGCATCGCTTGAATACAGTGCAATTCGGGCGGGATCGGCCAGAGAGCAAGGGAAGTTTATTTCTTTCTTTATTTCTTCATTTTTTTTCATCAGTTCCAACAGTGGAGAAGTTTGTGTGTGTGGGTTGGGGAAGTTTGAGGTTTTTTTCTTTCTTCCCGTTTCCCAACGAACATGGTGGCAGCCACTCGTGGGGCAATTCAATCGGCCTCCTGAGTTCCTGCCCGAGGTTGAGTGTGCAACGCCACCTTTTAGCGCTGCTCTCTCATCTTTGACCGTAAAAAACTGAATTTGGCGGTTTGAGCCGACACCTAAGGCCTGGCGGTAAAATCAGCACGCGGGCGGTGACACCGCCTCAAAAGACAGCGGTGCGAAATTTCGACCCATTAGCTTTTTGAGGCCTCTTCTGACCCTGGCCCCGCTTCCCGCTCAGTTGGCCTGGTGAGAAAGCCACATACGCTTTTCCCGCTCAGGCTGACGGATGAAGTAGAAGCCGGGCCCCCGAGGACGTAATCGGAGCCTAATCGCCATTTTTAAACCCCGCCGCACAACCTTCTCACCTGCTCAGAAGAGCAGGCTAAGATTGGAGCCTGTGCAATCAGGTGTTGGAGATGTAGTCCCACAGGGCATCGTGACTAACCGTCCAGTTTCCGCCCAGTGGGCAGGGTTAGAATCGCCCCTAAAGTATCAGTCTGACATTACACAGTACCTGCAGCACACAAACAGGTCCAAGCCTCCTTCATCCGAGCCTCTGCCAAACCCTCTTCTTCTCACCCCGTCAACATATCCTTCTATTCCTTTCTCCCTCGTGTTTATCTAGCTTCCCCTTGAACGCATCTATGTGTAATAAGAACACAAAAATTAGGAACAGGAGTAGGCCATCTAGCCCCTCGAGCCTGCTCTGCCATTCAACAAGATCATGGCTGATCTGGCCGTGGACTCAGCTCCACTTACCCGCCCGCTCCCCGTAACCCTTAATTCCCTTATTGGTTAAAAATCTATCTATCTGTGACTTGAATACATTCAATGAGCTAGCCTCAACTGCTTCCTTGGGCAGAGAATTCCACAGATTCACAACCCTCTGGGAGAAGAAATTCCTTCTCAACTCAGTTTTAATGTATGCCTCTCTGAGCATGCTCACAGGTTTGTAGAGCTGTTGTCACCCCAGCGTGTCCCTGGAGATGGAGCACGCGGTGTCCACCGGTACGCTCGCGGCCTTGCGAGTGGTGGGCCCCCGAGGGACTGGGGTGCATCATCACCCCCGGCAACCAAATTTTAATTTGATCTAAGTTTCCGTTAAAGTTTTTAATGTGGGTTCTAGTTCCATAAAGGGGGCACTTGATTTACAGTTTCTACTTAAAATAGTTGTAGAGCTGTTGAGTGGGGGGGGTGGGGGGGGGAGCTTAGCCACCTTGCAGTTGTGAGCCTGGTGGCTGAGCTGCTGCAACTGTTTGAGGAAGAGAAGCTGCCATTGAACCAAGGCTGGCACTTGTTGAACATGTCCAACCAGTGCAGGGCAGCAACTAAAAAAGCCAATCGGAAGCTGAACTACAAAGTAGAATGTGAGTCATCAAACTGTACCGTGCTCTGGCAGGAGTACACCTTGAGTACTGCGTCCAGTTGTGGTCGCCAAAAAACACATGAGATGTTCAAGTGCTGGAGGCAGTGCGGAGAAGAGTCCTGAGGCAGATCCCTGATGTCAGGGTCAGAGTTTGAGAAGAATCTCAAAAGGAGTACCATATCTTGAGTCAGAGGGCGGTGCACCATGCTTGTAAAATAGCACCATCTACAAGATGCACTGCAGAAACTTGCCAAGGCTTCTTCGGCAGCACCTCCCAAAACCGCGACCTCGACCCACTAGAAGGACAAGGGCAGCAGGCGCATGGGAACACCACCACCTCCACGTTCTCCTCCAAATCACGCACCATTCTGACTTGGAAATATATCGGCCGTTCCTTCATCGTCGCTGGGTCAAAATCCTGGAACTCCCTCCCTAACAGCACTGTGGGAGCACCTTCACCACACAGGACTGCAGCGGTTCAAGAAGGTGGCTCACCACCACCTTCTCAAGGGGCAATTAGGGATGGGCAATAAATTCCGGCCTTGCCAACGACGACCAGATCCCATGAACTAATTCTTTTAAAATTCACAAATACTGTCTTTCAACAGTCCTGTTGACAATAAGAATCAGCACTGCCTCATGCAATATCTAATGGATATGAGAGTAAGGTAGCATATTGGTTATGTTACTGGACTAGCAATCCAGAGGCCTGGACTAACAATCTGGAAACGTGAGTTCAAATCTTACCCACGACAGCTGGCAAATTTAAAATCAATTCATTAAATAAATCTGGAATTAAAAATCTAGTCTCAGTAATGGTGACCATAAAACTACCAATTGTTGTAAAAACCCATCTGGTTCACTAATGCCCTTTAGGGAAGGAAATCTGCTGCCCTTACCCAGTCTGGTCTATATGTGACTCCAGACCCACAGCAATGTAGTTGGCTCTTATCTGCCCAGCCATTAGCACCAAAACGCTACGACGAAGTCAGCACTGGGGGAGTACCTTCACCACACGGACTGCAGCGGCTCCCAGCACCTTCTCAAGGGCCAACTAGGGATGGGCAATAAATGCCGACCTCGCAGACGACGCCCACATCCTGTGAACGAATAAATAAATGAAATCCCTCCTGTCGACGTGAAACATTGAGATGCTCAAGGTTCCACCACAAGTGTGGCAAGGCAGGAATGGGACCCAGTCGATGTCACGAACATTGACCTCGCTGTAATGCTGGGCTCGGCCTCCTGAATAATTTGGAGTCGAGCTCGTGGTGTTGCAAATGACCCTTGAATTGTCGTGTGCCCATTGGTGGTGGGCGGAGCAGAAAATAACCTGCTGCCGCAGCAGCTCAAGGTCTGCAGCAGCTTCGGGAGGAGGACATGCATTGCTCTCGCTGCAAGAATTATGGTGGTCCACATACCGGAGACATCTGCTGCCGACGTCGATTTGGGAAAGATGTTTTTGCGCGGCACCAGGAACGGGAGCGTCGTTGTTGAGCACGGAGAATGGGCGGCAGATGATGGCATCTTCGTGAAGGGGAAAGGGGAAGCCAAGAGATGAATGGCTTTTGCAGTGGGCAATGGGCAACGGGTAAATCTTCTTCAGGCTGCTTCTCTGGGGAATCTCCCTCCTGCCCTTAAGGTGGGGGTGGGGGGAGGGGAATGGGGGGGACTGGTGGAGATGGGCCTTCCTCCTCCAAGACCTTCGTTTAAGAGACCCTTTATAGGATTAATCTGTGCAGCAGAAGGAACGCAACCACAGTCCTGGTGACCTCCTCCGCTTCTTCATCTCCTACCGGCACAATAGACAAGACATTTCTTCCACGGGGTTACGTTCTGGATTTGGTTCCACAGCAGAGCTCCCTTTTAACGTAGACGTGTCATTAGCCTGACTCCCAACTCCCGACTAGAAGAACCGGCTAGATGCGAAGGAGGGGCTACCAAAGTTCTTTGGTCAGGGCACCTGAAGCATGCCTTCAACATATGCTTACTTCTCCAATGCATGAAAACATGGCTATAGCCAATGCTCTTTGGAAAACCCCACAGGTTTCATCAGGCCATCGCTGCGGAGGCTAGACTTGATCTCCCAGGAGATCAGTAAGCAATTAAGAAAGCAAATGGTATGTTGGCCTTTAATACAAGAGGATTTGAGTATAAGAGCAAAAACGTCTTCCTGCAATTATATAGTACTAGTATTAGGCGTCCCTCATATCGAGGATGACATGCTTCCACACCAAAAAGAGATGAGTTCACAGGTGTTTCAATGAGGGACCTGACATTCTAGGTCCCGAACTACATACTGAAGGGTGGAAGGTGCCTGTGCGTGGATTATTTTAAAGTGGGGTGACCGTTGCACACCAGCCACCACACGGGCCTGACAGAACGAGGTCTTGGTCCAGTGGCAAGGGTTAACCAGGACAACTGGAGACCAGCTCTGCTGCACAGACCTAGTGCGTGCATATATCGCAGTGTGGGCTGCCTGTGCTGTCCCTGGGCCCTCGGCTCTTCTGGGCCCCTAATTATACAGGGCCCTGGTGAGACCACACCTGGAGTAGTGTGCACAGTTCTGGTCTCCTTACCTAAGGAAGAATATACTTGCCATAGAGGGAGTGCAACAAAGGTTAGCAGACTGATTCCTGGGATGGGGGGATTGTTTTATGAGGAGAGATTGAGTAGACTAGGCCGATATTCTCCAGAGTTTGAAGAATGAGAGGTGATCTCATTGAAAGATACAAAATTCTTACAGGGCTCGACAGGGTAGATGCAGGGAGGATGGGGAGTCTAGAACCAGGGGTCACAGTCTCACAATAAGGGGTCGGCCATTTAGGACTTAAATGAGGAGACATTGCTTCACTCAGAGGGTGGTGAATCTTTGGAATTCTCTACCCCAGAGGGCTGTGGAGGCTCAGTCGTTGCATATATTCAAGACAGAGATCGATAGATTTTTGGATATTAAGGGAATCAAGGGGTATGGGGATAGTGCAGGAAAGTGGAGTTGAGGTAGAAGATCAGCCATGATCTCATTGAATGGCGGAGCAGGCTCAAGGGGCCGAATGGCCTACACCTGTTCCTATTTCTTATGTTGTTATGATCCACCCCGGGATATAGACAGGAATAGACTGGACCAGAACGTACCTCCCAGATATGAAAGATCAATCTCTTAGCCCATTCTAACCATCGTCCTATCATAGAATCACAGAACGGTTACAGCACAGAAAGAGGCCATTCGGCCCGTCGAGCCCGTGCCGGCTCTCTGCAAGAGCCCTTCAGCCAGTCCCACTCCCCCCGCCCTTTCCCCATAGCCCTGCAATTTTGTTTCCTTCAGGTACTTATCCAACTCCCTTTTGAAAGCCACGATTGAGTCTGCCTCCACCACCCTCTCAGGCAGCGTATTTCAGATCCTAACCACTCGCTGCGTAAAAATGTTTTTCCCTCATGTCGCCTTTGGTTCTTCTGCCAATCACCTTAAATCTGTGTCCTCTGGTTCTCCACCCTTCCACCAATGGGAACGGTTTCTCTCTCTCTACTCTGTCCAGACCCTTGATGATTTTGAAAGTCCTACCCTCAATAATGCAACAGTTTTGAATGGAGATCAAGCCCACTCATTTAATATGAGGAGACCCTCTGGCTAGCAATTAACGTAACCGAAGTGGTGTCGCGAGAAATATATTAACGTTCTCTTTTATGAGATGTAATAAAGCAAACTCTTGATATCAGAAATAAGTAGGTTAAATTACTTTCTGATTCGAAATGGCCACAGAAACCCTTTTCTGGGGAGGAAAGTTGTATATTATGTGATTGGTACGGTAGCATAGTGGTTATGTTACTGGACTAATAACCCAGAGGCCTGGACTAATGATCCAGAGACATGAGTTCAAATCCCACCACGGCAGAATTTAAATCTGGTTCTTTAAATTATTCTGGAATAAAAGGCTCGAATCAGTAATGGTGGGCCATAAAACTACCAGATTGTCGTAAAATCCCATCTGGTTCACTGGCGTCTTTTAGGGAAGGAAATCTGCTGCCCTTACCCGGTCTGGCCTACATGTGACTCCAGACACACAGCAATGTGGTTGACTCTTAACTGCCCTCTGAAATGACCTAGCGAGCCACTCAGTTTTATAAGGCGGCTCACCACCACCTTCTCAAGGGGCAATTAGGGATGGGCAATAATTGCCAGCCTTGCCAGCGACACCCACATCCCGTGAACGAATAAGTAAAAACAAAATACAATCACATAACGCCACGTATGTTGTTATGTTGTGCATGTACAAATGAGAAGAATTTGTAAGTTCTTTGCTTAATGCATTTGTTAAGGGACTTTATCTTCACCTAGATTATTCATTTGAGAGCAACATTGGATGTTGGGCCACTCAGTCTGCTAGTCTGCCCCTTTCTCTATCGACCATTTGGACATTGAGGCTGCTTGTCAAAGAGATGGCATTTGATCTAATGGTTATTTGCCCCCAAAACTGGCACAGTATTTGTTTCTGATTCCAAGGACCTCTGCTCAATCCGTTCTACAAGTGTAAGAGATGCTCAACAGTACCGAAAGTGTCACTCCTTCCTTGTAATATATATAGTTCCACCCAGTGGACTACTGTGGCATTGCAGCCAGTGCTGTTGACAAGAATAAACAAGTCAGGTCACCTGACAGACTTCCTGAAGTTATCAGCCATCTTAGAACGTGTGTATTTGTGAGGTCGTACCGAAAACATGACACTTTCTGTCAATACTCCCTGGAGGGAGAGGGATGGTCAGAAGGAATAAGATCTGAGACATTTATGGAGTTAAAAAAATGAAGGATGAGAAACTGCCAATTCAATCCAACAAAGCTCGATCCCGCAGCGCAGTAAACCTTCTTTGGTGGCGTTCCTTTTGAATAACCCCAATTATTTTTGCTGTTGGTGCCCTTGCTCAGTGGATAATTCTAAATCACACTTTGGGTAAAAAAAAACAAACTTGATAAGTTCGAAATTTTATGAACTAAGTTCAAGCAGTCTCAATCAACTGCAGAATAGGCATAGGCTCAGAGCACAAAACTATCACTAATCGGCAATGTCTGCCGGAGTGCGCACAAAATGGCTGCACTGGTCAATGGAAAGATGTTACGCAAGCGGAACAAGGTGCTTAACTGAGTGTGGTGGGGGAGGCTCATTGTTGAGGCAGAGCAGATTATGCACTATTCCGCATCTAGCTGCTGTAACTATAATCTGGGAGCACTGGATGCCGACGGCAAATAGCCTGCACCTCCTTTCAATCAGATCATGGCTGATCTTTGACCTCAACTCCACTTTCCTGCACTGTCCCAAAATCCCTGGATTCTCTTTGTGTCCAAAAATCTATCGATCTCAACCCTGAATTATCTCGACTGAGCATCCACAGCCCTCTGGGCCAGAGAATTCCAAAGATTCACCATCCTCTGAGTGAAGACATTTCTCCTCATCTCACTTAAATGGCCGACCCCTTATCTGAAGACTGTGACCATTCCTTACCTTGAGTACATCATAAGGACTATCCACTAGTCCTATCACATAAAGCTATTACAATTATCATAAAGCCAAGGGACAGTTTGTTTAAAAAAGAAATTGACTGAAATTATTCTCAAATGCCCAACAAATTGTCTTATACAGACCATGGAGCGTCGAACAAGGCTGAAAGAGAATGGGGTATATTTAAAGGATAACTAAGCACCAGTCTAAGACGTTTTAATCCTTTAATTGAATCAATGACATTGCAAAGCACCAAGCCATCTATTCTCTATGGTTCAGTGGATGTTACAGCTCATCAGTCCAGTGCTCTCTATAAACTTACCTACCTACAGCAGCACAGCGAACATCACCATATTACGCTCACAGGCTCTGTGAAACAGGTTGCGTCATCAAAACCCTCAATCCACAGGAGTTTTGTTTTCAGCACTCCATCTATTAAGAACATAAGAATTAGGAGTAGGCCATTCGGCCCCTCGAGCCTGCTCCGCCATTCAATAAGATCATGGCTGGACTTCCATCTCAACTCCACTTTCCCGCCCGATCCCCATAATCCCTGGATTCCCCTTTGTGTCCAAAAATCCATCGATCTCAGCCTTGAATATACTCAATGACTGAGCCCTCTGGGAGAGAGAATTCCAAAGATTCACCAGCCTCTGAGTGAAGAAATTGCTCCTCAGCCCAGTCTTAAATGGCCGACTCCTTATTCTGAGACTGTGACCATTCCACATGGCGATTACTCCCTGGAAATTTCCTGGCATCAGTCACCATAATTATAATTTCCTAGTTTGATCCTGTGTCTCCTTGTTCTTACCTGGCAATTAAATGCAATGTAATGTGGCAGGTTTACTTTTTCCATTCAATCTTATAAGGTCTCCTCTCAAACGTCTCCTTCCCAGCCTGAAAATCCCAAGTTTCTCCTCTTAACTCAGCTTCCTATCACTTGGGATCAGCCTCTTCCCTGCACTGATGCCAATGCTTGAGTTATAGCCGTGGCTCAGTGGGCAGCACCTTTGCTTCTGGGTCAGAAGGTTGTGGGTTCGTAGTACCACTCCAGGGACTTGAGCACAAAAATCTAGGCTGACACTTGCAGTGTGGTGCTGAGGGAGCACCGCACTGTCAGAATTTCCATCTTTCAGATGCGATGTTAAACCGAGGTCCTGTCTGCTCACTTGGGTGGATGTAAAAGATCCCATGGCACTATTTCAAGAAGAGCAGGGGAGTTATTTCCAGTGTCCTGACCAATAATTATCCCTCAATAAACATAACAAAAAAACCAGACAATCTGGCCATTGACTCATTGCTGTTTGCGGGAGCTTGCTGTGCGCAAATGGCTGCAGCATTCTCTACATTCTGACAGTGACTACGCTTCAAAAGTACTTCATTGGCTGTAAAGCGCTTTTGGAACGCCCTGAGGTTGTGCAAGGCCCTATGTAGAGGTCTTTCTTTCTTTCTTTCTTTATCTGGTTTCTTGGTGACCAGAACTGGATGTAGTGTTCAAGGTGCAGAGCACTGCCAAGTTTGACCTCTGCCCCCTCTGACTTTATTCCACTATTTTATTTATGCCTTTCAACAGCCTTTTGGTTTTGCTATTCTGCATTGGTTGGATAAATTCAGCATTGAGTATAATAAAGACTTGAATGTCCCTTTCAGCTTTTCATGATTCACTCTCAACAGTAAATGGATTTTGTGTATCACACATTTTTGCTTCCTTGACACTCATCTGCATTAAATGTTGTCTCCCATTGGCCTGTCCGTGTGATTATTTTATCCAAACTCATTCAGTAATTTCTGACCTGCCCTCTCAAGTTCCACTGACCCATCTAGTTTGTTGCCGTCTGTAAATGTGATTACTTTGCAATGTGTATCTGAATCCAGGTCACTTCTCTAAGCAACACCCATCCCAAAGGCCTCCCATTCAATACTTGCCCCTGGCCCAACACAACTCCTTCAACGAGCACCCATTGGTTCCTATCTTTCAGCCAGTTTCTCATCCATTTCTAAGGGGTCAGCTAGTGGCTCAGTAGGTAGCACGCTCTCTTCTGAGTCTGAAGGTTGTGGGTTCATGTTCCCCCACTCCAAAGACTTGAGCACAAAATCTAGGCTGATACTCTAGTGCAATGCTGAGGGAGTGCTGTACTGTTGGAGGGGCCGTCTTTTCAGATGAGACGTTAAATTGAGGACCCTTCTGCCCTCTGAGGTGATCATAAACATTCCCATGGCTCTATTTGAAGAAGAACATAAGGAGTTCCTCCCCAGTGGCCTGGCCAATAGTTATTCCTCCACCAACATCATCAAAAACAGATTATCTGGTCATTATCACATTGCTGTTTGTGGGAGCTTGCTGTGCACAAATTGGCTGCCCTTTTTCCTGTACATTACAACAGTGACTGCAAAGTTCTTCATTGGCTGTAAAGCGCTTTGGGACATTGTGCAAGGCGCTATATAAATGGTTGTTATCTCATTACCATGGAATCCCACAGCTTTTCATGTGGAACTTTGTCAAAAGCCTTCCGGAAGTCAGGATACGCCGTACCCTGGGGCTTACCGCAATCCACTTGGGCTGTCACTTGCTTAAAGGGGTCCAGAAGGTTGTAGAGGCAGGATCTTCTGAGAGCCACGTTGACGGCTGGTTATTGTTGTACAGACAATCCCCAAGATTGCTCCTGATTACCAATTCCATTACTTTGTACTAAATGGAGGACTAATGGGTCTGTAGTTGGCTATGCCGTTTGAGGCTGTCTCGAGGTCCAGACACACAGATCTTTAAAAGCAGGACATCAGATGCAGATGGCCATAATAAGGAGCAAATAGGATTCGGGGTTTTACGGATAAAAGCACTGAATACAAACGCAAGAGGACGATGCTTGCTGGACGCTGGCAAAGCCACAAATAGTGCGGTTTTGGATGTCCCAAATATAGAAACATAGAAATCTACGGCGCAGAAGGAGGCCATTTTGGCCCATCGTGTCCGCGCCGGCCGACAAAGAGCCGCACGGCCCTCGGTTAGCAGCCCTGAAGATTACCTAGAAACTTATGAACAATGGCGGAAAGGGAAAGAGCACCCAGCCCAACCAGTCCGCCCCACACAACTGCGACACCCCTTATACTGAAACATTCTACACTCCACCCCAACCGAAGCCATGTGAATATAAGATATTGGAGCCATGGAAATGGTTCCGCTGGTTGGGAAGCTGAGGACTAGGGGGCGCAGTCTAAAAATGAGGCCTTTCAGGAGTGAAGTTAGAAAACACTTCTACACCCAAAGGGTGGTAAAAGGTTGGAACTCTCTTCCGCAAATGACAAGTGATGCTGGGTCAATTGCTAATCTGAAATTGATAGATGTGGGTCAACCAAAGATTAACCAGAACGGACACGATGGGCCGATTGGCCTCCTTCTATGTCGTAATCGTTCTCTGATTCTATAGTTCTAAAAGGGGCAAAGGCAGGGTATATGGAGTTAGGCCGCAGATCAGCCATGGCGGAGCAAGCTCGAGCGGCCAAATGGTCTTCTCCTGCTCCTATGTTCGTCTGGTACAACATAAATTCACCAGGGTGAGTCCAGCCAAAATGTAACGGAAGTGCTCAAAAGGGTGTGAGAGGGTGAACAGTTGGAAGAGTATTTTGATCGGCGGGTGAATCAGTAACAAGGGGCATAAAATCTGGATCAGTACCAGAACAATATAGAGGAAGGTCGGGAAATTGTTTCCCCCGCGCAGAAGTTCATTGGGAAGCGGAGTGCTTGTGCACAAATGGCTATCGAAGCTGAGGCAATCACAGCATTTAAGAGGGAATTAGAGAAACCATTTGAAGAAGAAAAATACCATAATATGCAGAAATGGGGTTTGAGGAGATAGCTACAACCTGGGTGAGTCGAGCAGAATTTCCATGATTTAAGGAAATAAATTCGAAGGGAGGGATGAACTGGCTACCCTGATCTGTGGAAGATACAGAGTCTCTTCGAGAGTGTCCCATACCTGCAGAACGTCTTCAGCCGGCTGCATCTGGGTCAGTGGGGACATGGAGGGTGTGTGCGTTGGAATACGTGGACCTGCCAACTCCCTCTGATCATCGTCCAAGTCAGACTCAGAATCGCATGCTCGTGACAGGACTGAACGAGACGCTGGCTGGCAAAAAGAAAACAGTTACCGCCAAGAAAAGGCGCCAGGAAAACAATCAGGAAAACCCCACCGAAGGGCGGCAAGAAGGGCAGAAAGTCGAGGAAGGGGAGTAACTCCATCTACATCTACAAAGCGATGAAGCAGGTTCACCCCGACACTGGCATCTCCTCCAAGGCCACGGGCATCACGAAGCTCGCTGGTGAACGATATTTTCCAGCGCGTCGCGGGTGAGGAGGCTTTCCCGGCCGTTACAACAAGCGCCGCACCGTCAGCTCCCGGGAGATCCAGAACGCCGTGCGCCTGCTGCTGCCCGGGGAGCTGGCCGAGCACGCCGGGTCGGAAGGTGGGGACAAAGGCGGTGACCGAGTACACCAGCTCCAAGTAAAACTGCACGCTGTCCTGAGAGAAAGAAAACCCTGCTAGTACAACAGTTTTTAACCCATTCCCTGAAGGGCGGATCAATATTCCAGATATACTAGTCCACCCTGCTCCTGATCAGAGAGAAGTCTGCCGAGTTAGGCTGGATTGGGACCGAGCTCCCTGATACGGAGATATTTCAGGGAGTGAGTGGGGAAATCTGTGGAACAGGCTCACTCAAGAGACAGTCGAAGCAGTTAGCACTGGTTCATTTGAATGCAAATGAGATCGATTTCTTTCGGAAAATAACATTTCTGGATCCAGCTCGTGAGTAATTTGAGACATGGCGTGTGGTGAGTAGCGAGCTGGGGAGGAACAGGAGATTTTGGACGCCTGGATCCCAAAGCCCTCCATACTGGGCATTTCCTCTGTTGTAGACAGAGATTTCCCACTCACTCCCTGAAATATCTCCGTACCAGTCTAACTCGGCAGACTTCTCTCTAATCAGGAGCAGAGTGGACTATTGTATCTAGAATATTGATCCACACTTCAGGGAATGGGTTAAAAACCTCATGTCTCATTGATAGAGACTGATTTCTGTGATTGGTCAACAACTCCATCATCGATGTATCATCATTATCATCATCACAGGCAGTCCCTCGAGTCGAGGATGACTTGCTTCCACGTCAAAAATTCACAGGTGTTTCAATGATGCACCTAAAATTCCAGGTCCAAACTAAACCTTGAAGGGTGGAAGATGCCTGTGCGTGGATTTTTTTTAACGTGGGGTGACCATTGCACACCAGCCACCACACGGGCTTGACAGAGCCAGGTCTTGGTCCGGTGGCAAGGGTTAACCAGGACGACTGGAGACCAGCTCTGCTGCACGGACCTCGTGCGCGCACACAATCACCGACATGGACCTTGGTGACGTCCCTTTTCATTGCCGTTGTTCTCCTGCTCCAGCATGTGCTGCGCCCAAGAGTGGTACGCTGCCACACTACTCCTTCCGCTCCCCGGCCTGCCAGAATACTAGAATGGTAGGAGAGGGTACAGAGATGTACGAAGATATTGCCTGGACTGGAGAATTTTAGCTGTGAGGAAAGATTGGATAGGCTAGATTTGTTTTCTTTGGAAT
This sequence comes from Pristiophorus japonicus, assembly GCF_044704955.1. Taxonomy (NCBI): domain Eukaryota; kingdom Metazoa; phylum Chordata; class Chondrichthyes; family Pristiophoridae; genus Pristiophorus; species Pristiophorus japonicus. The sequence goes on from NC_091995.1 coordinate 83,990,151, forward strand.
AGAGGAGGCTGAAGGGAGACATTATTGAGGTGTATAAAATTATGAGGGGCCTAGATAGTGGATAGGAGCGGCCTATTTCCCTTAGTAGAGAGGTCAACATCCCGGGAGTATAAATTTAATGTAATTGGTAGGTAGTTTAGAGGGGATTTGAGGGGAATTGGCTTCATCTAGAGGGTGGTGGGGGTCTGGAACTCCCTGCCTATAAGGATGGTAGAGGCAGAAACCCTCATCACATTTAAAAAGTACTTGGATGTGCACTTGAAGTGCTGTAACCTACAGGGCTACAAACCAAGAGCTGGAAAGTGGGATTAGGCTGGGTAGCTCTTTGTTGGCCGGCGTGGACACTCTGGGCCAAAATGCTCTCCTTCCGTGCTGTAAAATTCTATGATTCTAAGGCGAACTAGATGCTCTTTTTTCATCTAGCAATTGCTATGTTTCCAGGTAAAAGGACAGCACTGTGGTACTGTCCTAGCCAGACCCCATCACAGATAGGGAATCACCAGACTCTGTCTGAGCTGGACTTGAAACCGAAAAATTAGACCAAAATATTGATAAAAAGAGAAGATGGAATATGAGAGTAAATGAACAAAAAATATTAAAAAACAGGTTATAAGAGTATGTAAAAAGGAAGAGAATAGCAAACGTAAGCCTATACATATCAGGAAAGGATGAACAGGCTGGGTTTCTTTTCTCTTGACAAAACTAGGCTGAGGGGTGAACTAGTGGAGGTCTTTAAAATCATGAAAGGTTTCGATCGAGTGGATACAGAGAGAATGTTTGCACTTGTGGGGAAGAGCATAACCAGAGGCCATCAATATAAAATAGTCATCAAGAAATCCAATAGGGAATTCAGAAGGAACTTCTTTATCCAGTTCGTTTTGAATGGCGGAGCTGCCTCGAAAGACCATGTGGCCTACTCCTGCTCCTGAAACATCAGAATGATAGTATTTTAGTGCACAGTACTAACAGTCTCCATCCCTCAGAGCTTAATTTGAATCCAGGACTCAGAACTTAAAGGACCATGCTTGTAATCCATGAAAAAATAACTTCATCCAATCTCTCAACTCCCTTCTGGGATTTGAACCTATTCTGAGGAAGGATGTGCTTGCTATTGAGGGAGTGCAGCGAAGGTCCACCAGACTGATTCCCGGGATGGCTGGACTGACATATAAGGAGAGACTGGAGCAACTAGGCCTTTATACACTGGAGTTTAGAAGGATGAGAGGAGATCTCATAGAAACGTATAAGATACTGACGGGACTGGACAGGTTAGATGCGAGAAGAATGTTCCCGGTGTTAGGGAAGTCCAGAACCCAAGGGACACAGTCTTAGGATAAGGGGTAAGACATTTAGGACTGAGATGAGGAGAAACTTCTTCACTCAGAGAATTGTGAACCTGTGGAATTCCCTGCCGCAGAGTTATTGATGCCAGTTCATTGGATATATTCAAGAGGGAGTTAGATATGGCCCTTACAGTTAAAGGGATCAAGGGGTATGGAGAGAAAGCAGGAAAGGGGTACTGATCTTATTGAATGGTGGTGCAGGCTCGAAGGCTCGAATGGCCGACTCCTGCACCTATTTTCAATGTTTCTATGTTTCTATCCTAAAGTGGATACTGTAACACTTGGTTTTAATCAGCTGCACTTGTGTTGCCTCTCTTCCCGTTCTTGGCCAGGTCGCTAGGGGAGACTTGCCTTCACATATGTCCCCCTGTATGACTCAGAGATGTGGACCATATACAGTACACGCCTCAAATCACTGGAGAAATACCACCAACGATGTCTTCGCAAGATCCCCTGGGAGGACAGATGCACCAACATCAGTGTTCTCAATCAGGCCAACATCCCCAGCATCGAAGCTCTGACCATACTCACCACGGGGTTGTCCGCATGCCCGACACAAGACTCCCAAAGCAATAGCTCTACTCGGAACTCCTACACGGCAAGCGAGCCCCAGGTGGGCAGAGAAAACGTTACAAGGACACTCTCAAAGCCTCCTTGATAAAGTGCATCATCCCCACCGACACCTGGGAGTCTCTGGCCCAAGACCGCCCTAAGTGGAGGAAGCGCATCCGGGAGGGCGCTGAGCACCTCGAGTCTCGTCACCGAGGAAATGCAGAAACCAAGCGCAGGCAGCGGAAGGTGCGTGCGGCAAACCAGACTCCCCACCCACCCTTTCCTTCAACCACTGTCTGCCCCATCTGTGACAGAGACTGTAATCCCCGTATTGGACCATACAGTCACCTGAGAACTCACTTTTAGATGGAAGCAAGTCTTCCTCGATTTCGAGGGACTGCCTGTGATGATAATGAGTGGAGACGTGCCTTCACGAAGACACAGAACCCCCTCACTAAAGGAAGGAATAACGTAGATCATCTTTCCCTCACAGCTGAAAGGTTGAGTGAGAGGTTGAGCCCCTAGCCCACTGAGTGAGACACACAGAAGCAAGAGTCCTTTGAGGTTAGAACAGCAAGTGACGCCCATCGCAGAAATTCAACCTGCTTTCCTTTCTGCTACTTTCCTGCACAACGGGCAAATGAACCATTTAAAAAACAACGGAAATGTTGTGAGCTCGGACTTAAAGGTATATCGTCACTGGAACTGTGCACACTATGCACCGTGGCCGAGAAATTTGTCGCGGGAGGTGGGGTTGTAATGTTCGGTGTCGGATTGGGCAGCCGAAACACGCATCACCTGATCTTCAGTTCCATTTCAGTCAATGACGGCCGGCCGTTCCGAAACCGACCATTTGGCAACACTGCCTGGGGACGAATCTCCAGGCCCATGAGTTCTAACTATTTAAATTTAATTTCCAGGCACATTAAAGGCAGCCATCTTTGCTGCCTGACTGCAAAGAAAGAAGCCTGCATTGGTCAGAATCAAGAATTAAATTGATGCGCTCAGGCAACAATTGAACTATTTGAACTGTTATTTACGATACACCCACAACTGCTTGTTCGCAGAGAATGTAAATGTAAACTAGAGGTGATCCAAAACTCGGCTGCCCCGTGTCCTAACTCGCACCAAGTCCCGCTCACCCATCACCCCCTGTGCTCGCTGCCCCGTGTCCTAACTCGCACCAAGTCCCGCTCACCCATCACCCCCTGTGCTCGCTGACCTACATTGGCTTCCGGTTACTCAACACCTCGATTTCAAAATTTTCATCCTTGTTTTCAAATCCCTCCATGGCCCTCGCCCCCCTCCCTATCTCTGTAATCTCCTCCAGCCCCACAACCCCCCCGAGATGTCTGCGCTCCTCTAATTCTGCCCTCCTGAGCATCCCTGATTATAATCGCTCCACCATCGGTTGCCGTGCCTTCTATTGCCTGGACCCCAAGCTCTGGAACTCCCTCCCTAAACTTCTCCGCTTCACTACCTCTTGTTCCTCCTTCAAGACGCTCCTTAAAACTTACCTCTTTGACCAAGCGTTTGTTCACTTGCGCTAATTTCTACTTATGCGGCTCGGTGTCAAATTTTTTTAAATCTCATAACACACCTGTGATGCACCTTGGGAGGTTAAAGGCGCTGTATAAATGCGTTGTTGTTGTCAATTAGGATACACCCATCGTTGCTTGTTTGCAGAGAATGGGAGAGATGCTGGAGTCACCAGCAAGGATATACTGAATGACTCTAACTCCACACTGAAGTAGAAGTCAGCTTCAAAGAGCATGCCCCAGTGTCTCTGGGTAGTCCCACCGTTCTCTGCGGGCAGAACCCTCGTTGACTCTACGCGCCGTCAATGTTCTCCCACCACGATTCCCGACTAACAGTCGCCCGCCCACGTGGTTTAGCGACCCATTGCTAGAGACGGCAGCGAGTTTGTAGCATCGGAAAAAAATCGGGAAGCTGGCGAAGGCGTCAGAGATCTCCCCCCCGCCCGCCCCCCACCTCCCCTCCCACAAAAAGTAAAAAGAAACCGGGATCGAAAACCTTGCTCTCCACCCCCGCCAGTGCGGGACATCCAACCGATCCAAACTATGGTGAGCTGACGGAGGGGGGCCCCGGGGTCAGGGGTCGGATTGTGGTTGGTTCTCTCTGGAGACTACGATACAGTTCGGACCGTCACAGGCCCTCTTTTTTTGTTTCGCTCAGTCTCTCTCTCTCTCTCTCTCTGTCATCTCCATCCCTGTTTTCTATTCAGCTCCCAGCACGCACCAAGAAAGCGGTCTGTCACAATGAACAAAGTTGACAAACAGTCACATACATAAACAATACTCGCTCTGAAAGTACATTAAATCATGCAGTTAACGTTTCACTGTTGGCGTCGGGTTTTTTTTTTTGTCTTTTGACTCGAAATCATTTCTGCTTCACCTTTCTTCCCCCTCCCACCATTTCTGCCTTTTTTTGTATTACAAAATTCACATTTTGATTACTTTTGTACCAGTTTTTTTTTTTCGGTGCATATGTTCAGTTGGAACAAGACTAAGGTTTAAAAACATCTTTAAGAACAGAGTTTGGATTACCATGGGTCCATTTCATTTTGTTGTTAGAGAGACAGTGTCCACACCCAAGGGGGGGGAGTGGGGGAAGATCATAAACTCTCGTCCATTGTTGCTGCTCGCTGCGGAACACTGTGAGCTGTAAAGGCCACAGAGCGGAGCAGTAAAGAATGGGCGGGAAAATGTACAGGAGATGCATGAGACCATTTAAAAAAAAAAACAACAGAAATGTTTTGAACGAGGACTTAAAGGCATAATGTCACTGGGAGTGCGTTCCAGAAATGATAAATATTTCTAGGTTTGAGCCACATTTGCGTTCTAACGTTTAAACAGGACTAGTGTGGGGGGGAGGAAGACTAGGAATTAAAACTCACTGTTACGGCCAAAGTCACAACCCACGTACACTTCTGAAGGGGGCACTGACACGTTGTTAGGGCAGAGTGGAGGAAGCATTATTCTTCGTCGCAATGTGAAGTAGCTGAGCTGGAGAGTGCCCCAAAGTGGAATGTACCCGAATCTCCAGTGCCAATGGGCCTCAGCCTGATGAGCGCATCAGTTCATCAAAAAGCTTTGAGAGGCACTTCCAAAGAAGCCCGATGACTTAAAAGCTCCACAAACACGAGCGACAGTGGCTCAATTGTAGTCAGGAAGGGTGCACAGCTTTTGGTGGGAGAGAGTTCTAGATTCCCGCTACCCTTTGTGTGAAGAAGTGCTCCCTGACATCACCCCTAAACCGCCTGGCTCTAATTTGAAGATTATGCCCCCCTTGTTCTAGATTCCCCTGACCATAGTTTCTCTCTGTCTACTCTATCAAATCCGGTAATCATTCTAAACACCTCAATTAGATCACCCCTTAATCTTCTATACTCACGGGAATAAAAGCTTAGTCCTCATAATTTAACCCTTATAGCATCCAGTAGCATTCTGGAGAATCTGCACTGCTCCCTCTCCAAGGTCAATATATCCTTCCTGAAGTGAGGTGTCCCGATCTGAACGCAGTGCTCTAAATGGGGTCTGACCAGAGTTTTATATAACTGCAATGTAACTGCCCATAACTTCTCTTCCAGAGAGCAGGTGAGGCAGAGATTGTTGGGAGACAATTGAACAAATAGTCAAAATGGCGGAAGACGCCAAGCTACGGAGAGAGCACGGAGGCAGTGGGATTAGTTTCGGATTGCTCTGGGGAGATGTTAGTGGAGGCACAATGGGCAGAATGGGCCTCCCTCTGTACTGTAAGCATCTGTGGTACTAAGGGTTAACACCTCTGTTAAAATAGTGAACAAAGGGATGTTATACGAGTATGTTCACTGTTCATAGCCGAGTGTGTGTGTCCCTATCAGCTACCAGCATAGATACCCAACCAATATCCCTCTTCTGTCAGAGTACACCAGGAAATATTAGTGGGCTTACACCTCTGTATCAGCGACAGATCCTTTGTCTGCTTTAGAATGTCTACTGTCCCGTGTTAGTTTGATACTTATCACTATGAAATGTGTTCTAAACAAGGAAAATATTCCAAAAAAAAAAGAATGTGATTTCTGAAATGCCAGTAAGAAAATCCTGGAACTCCATAGAATACAATCTCACTGAGTCACTGTGAAACGGTGGCCCTGATTATAAGGACAGCAGCCCTTCCGGATAGGAGCTCAAAGCGATCCACTGTGACTTGGTTAAGCTAAGTGAAGCCCTGCTGAAGTTGGATCTCAAAGTCGTCGTAATGTTAGAACTAGAGCGTGGAGAGACCCATCTCTTTACACACGCTTGGGGCTATGTCCCCATGAGTGATGGGACCAGTGATTTTTCCTGCTGGGGAAGAACTAAGATGGGATGTTTGTTTAATCAATTTAGCAAGTGGGGTGTCCCGTTCAGACACGGAACTCAGGTTAGGCACCTGTATCGTTTTAAATAAAAATGCCCCTGTCAGACTTAAGTTCACTCAACCAAGGCAAGCGGGGCAAAATGACAAACATCGTTACAATTATGGAATTTACTGCACAGAAGGAGGCCATTTGGCCCATCGTGTCCGCACAGGGCAGGCCTATAAAGAGCTATCCAGCGTAATCCCACTTTCCAGCTCTTGGTCCATAGCCCTGCAGGTACGGAACTTCAAGTACACATCCAAGTACTTTTTAAATGTGATGAGGGTTTCTGCCTCTACCACCCTTTCAGGCAGTGAGTTCCAGACCCCCACCACCCTCTGGTTGAAAACAGTTCTCCTCAACTCCCCTCTGATCCTAATGCCCCCCCCCCCCCTGGTTATTGACCCCTCTGCCAAGGGAAAAAGGTCATTCCTGTCCACTCTATCCAGGACCCCCATAATTTTATACACCTCAATTAAGTCTCCTCTCTGCCTCCTCTGTTCCAAAGAAATCAACCCCGGCCTTTCTTCATAGCTAAAATTCTCCAGTCCTGGCAACATCCTCGTAAATCTCCTCTGTACCCTCTCCAGTGCAATCCCATCTTTCCTGTAATGTGGTGACCAGAACTGCATGCAGTACTCTAGCTGTGGTGTAAGGAGTGTTTTATACAGTTCAAGCATAACCTCCTTGCTCTTGTATTCTATGCCTCGGCTAATATCCCGCATGGCTTAGAAGTTAATTATTCAACTGGCTACTGAGAGGTTCCTTGATGTCTATAAACTAAATAAGGTGGGGAAGGGTACATTTGCATCAAGGGCCTCCTACAAATGGGGCTTCAACGTTGGGCAGAGAAGGAAAGTAAAGAGGGAGACCAGGAACACGCCTTCCTGCCCATGACCAACGTACACTGGGCCGACGCCTGCATGAGGTAACCGATCTCCGTCTCTTTGTTCCTTGCCCTCTTTGCTGCATCTGGAAATTAAGTCACAATCTCCAACCAATCTTTGGCTTGTAAATAAAACACGGTTCCATCGGGAGTTTTTAAATTTCCTATTGCCCCGCCATAAAAGGGAACTGGGAGGAAATGGTTGGACCCAACTATTCATGCACCTCTGGAGCAAGGGTTTAAATAGCATCGAGCAACACCAGCAAAATGGCGCCTACCGTTGCCATGGCAGCTGCAATTTTACAAGATAAATTTTGATTGGATAACACTTACAAGGCTTCCACTTCAAAACATAATACCCAAGATTGGACTGTTTGACTTTTACAATAACTCTTTCTTTTTAACATATAATACAGAAAGCGATGAATTCTTGGCAGAGAGTTATTATTCAGTCAAAGCATCTTGTTGGTGACCAAAAGCAAAGCTCATGTAAGTTATGCCTTCCCCCCACAAAACCCTGAGATCAATTCAGAGTCTTCAACACCCTCCTCACTCACAACTTCTCAGCCTTGAAGTCATTCATACAGTAAGATTCTTAAGTTGACTTACTGGTGGTGAAGGGCATTGAAGTTGTGACATGCCCTCGACTAATGTGTTAGGCTCTGATGCATTGGTGTTGACCTTATCTTGAGAGGTCTATGTGATAAATTAAAGAGAACTTACAAAGATTCATATTTCTGTAAAAAAAAAACACACACACAGAAACAAAATAACATTGATTCCATCTTGTTGGCACAATCCATTTTTTGTACAATGTCTTAGCAAACCGTACACTTGTGTTGTCGGTAAATTCTGAGCTAATCGAGATGTCAGCATTGAGATGTGGAAGACTGTCCCATTCTGTCACCCAGTGTCAGCATCGAAGCAATGCCCAGGCACAGGTCTGGTCATAGAGCAAAGCTCCCTCTGTCTCTGCCCAAAACAATGGGTATCAGTCCCGATCTCAGAAGAGTGCCCGCTACTCTATCATCATGTCTATAATCCCACGCCACTTATTCTAATGGCCCCTCTGAGTGAGATTGCTAACCTACTATCTGTTATTGTTGACTGGGAGGTAGCTTTGGCACATGCCTACTAGGATCTGGGGTGAGTGTACTCATAATCTTACATCTTCACAGCCAACAGGCAGTGGAGATGTTTATCCCCACAGTCTGGCCTGGATTATTTAAATTCTACTACCAATGGCTTCATGTCTTCCATTCCTCCTGGGGGGGAGCGTTGGCTCTTGGAACGACACTGTGACAAGTCCGGGAGTGACAACTTACGTGATGAGAAGACTTGAACACCTTCCACGGCGATAAAACAGCAAAATAATATACAGATGTGAATTATAAAAGGATATATTTACATTGTACTTTGCCCTAACTTCACTGTTGTATTACAATATTACGGGGGGGGGTGCGGGGGGGAATTGCAAATATAAAAATATTTGTCATTATCGGTTGTGAGGGCAGATTGCAAAATGCACATTTTGATTGGGTGAGAGGAGATATGCTTGCTTTGAGCTGAAATGAATGTCAGTTTTCCCGTATTCTCCCACCTACCTCACCCACACCCCCTGCCCATCTTCCAAGTGGAGCAGTCCACCACGCAGGGCCACGCGAACAGCATTGGCCCGTCGGCGGAGTCCAAATTGGGATGTGTTAAAGGGGCGTTTGTGGTGTAGGCTCACAAGTGCCCTTACCTGGAGCAGGCAAGAAAGTCCGACTCGATCCAAGTTTCGGAGCATCTTGATCGGGAAAGGAAGAAGTCCCACTCGGGTCCAAACATGGACCAAACCAGGCAATTCAAAATTCAGACAGACTCGATTGCTAATCCTGCCTCTCCATTTAAATTCAAGCGTGAGATAGACATGGGACTCCAACTTCCTGATTTAACATGTAAAGCTCCTTCAGCTTTGCCAGACCAACAAAAAAAGTGGGGGGGACCAAAATTACTGCTTGCGATATTCGTGGCCAAACACTTAAGGGGTTTGTATGATAGCCCTCTTTCTTAAAAGGGTTCATACATTTATTACTCAACACTTTCAAAACAATAGGTGAGCATTGAATGCATTAAAGAACTTGCATTTATATCGCACCTTTCATGACATCCCAAAGTGCTTAGCAGTCAATTCATTACTTTCAAGGTGCTGTTATGTAGTCAAACTCAACAGTTAATCTGTTTTTGGACAGGTGCACCAACATCAGTGTCCTCGCCCAGGCTAACATCCCCAGTGTTGAAGCACTGACCACACTCGATCAGCTTCGCTGGGCAGGCCACATAGTTCGCATGCCAGACACGAGACTCCCTAAGCAAATGCTTTATGCGGAGCTCCGTCATGGTAAACGAGCCAAAGGTGGGCAGCGGAAGCGTTACGAGGACACCCTCAAAGCCTCGCTGGTAAAGTGCGACATCATCACTGACACCTGGGAGACCCTGGCCGAAGACCGCCCGAGGTGGAGAAAGTGCATCCGGGAGGGCGTTGAGCTCTTTGAGTCTCAATGCAAAGAGCGTGAAGAGGTCAGGCGCAGACAGCGGAAGGAGCGCGCGGCAAACCAGCCCCACCCACCTCTTCCCTCGACGAATGTCTGTCCCACCTGTGACAGGGTCTGTGGCTCTCGTATTGGACTGCTCAGCCACCAGAGAACTCATTTTGGGAGTGGAAGCAAGTCTTCCTCAGTCATTGAAGGTTGGCATGCAGGTACAGCAGGCGGTTAAGAAAGCAAATGGCATGTTGGCCTTCATAGCGAGGGGATTTGAGTACAGGGGCAGGGAGGTGTTGCTACAGTTGTACAGGGCCTTGATGAGGCCACACCTGGAGTATTGTGTGCAGTTTTGGTCTCCTAACTTGAGGAAGGACATTCTTGCTATTGAGGGAGTGCAGCGAAGATTCACCAGACTGATTCCCGGGATGGTGGGACTGACCTATCAAGAAAGACTGGATCAACTGGGCTTGTATTCACTGTAGTTCAGAAGAATGAGAGGGGACCTCATAGAAACGTTTAAAATCCTGACGGGTTTAGACAGGTTAGATGCAGGAAGAATGTTCCCAATGTTGGGGAAGTCCAGAACCAGGGGTCACAGTCTAAGGATAAGGGGTAAGCCATTTAGGACCGAGATGAGGAGGGACTTCTTCACCCAGAGAGTGGTGAACCTGTGGAATTCTCTGCCACAGAAAGTGGTTGGGGCCAATTCACTAAATATATTAAAAAGGGAGTTAGATGAAGTCCTTACTACTCGGGGGATCAAGGGGTATGGCGAGAAAGCAGGAAGGGGGTACTGAAGTTTCATGTTCAGCCATGAACTCATTGAATGGCGGTGCAGGCTGGAAGGGCTGAATGGCCTGCTCCTGCACCTATTTTCTATGTTTCTATGTTTCCTCGAATCCAAGGGACTGCTATGACGATGATGATGATGGTGTTCCTGGTTGAGAGATAAATGAACTAATCCTGGACTTCCTCAAATAATACCACAGGAAACTTTCATATCGGCCCAGAAGGGATTTCAGTTTAACGTCTCATCCCAAAAAAAGAGCAATGTCGCGCTCCCTGAACACTGCACTGAAGTATCAGCCTAAACAATGTGCTCACGTCCTGGAGTGGGCCTTGAACCCACAAACGTCTGGCTCAGAGTCAACACTGAGCCAAGAAGCAAGTGTTTGTCCAGTCAGGTCACCAACAGTCATCTTTATGCCAACATTTTTGGTGAGATAATGTTTGTCGAGAAACTTTGTTGAGAAAACAAGTGGTTGTTTCGAAAAGGGCATCAAGAGATTTTTATTTCAAGATGTGCAGGACTGGAGTGCTGTATGGAGTTCAGAGTTAAACTAACTGGCCGGGTGGGAACCCCACAGGTTCGGGCAGAACACCGGCTTTACCGCCCCCCCCCCCATCTGATATTGACCTCCGTTGACTTAAATGGGGAGTAAAATCGGACGGGGTAAAAAACCAGCGCCGGGCCCAATCCCATCAGTTTTCCAATGGGCGGGTGTAATGTATGCACCTGTCAATAGGTTTGTGGAGTTATTGCCTCCCAGGCCGCCTGCAATTTCTGCGGTCTGGAGCAGTCCGTGTTCCACGTGTATGTTCAGTGTGCGAGGTTGCAGCACCTCTTCCACTATTTGAAGGAGCTGCTCCTTGATCTTTGGCTGCGCTTCAGTCCCACACTCCTGCTCTTTGGACACCCTGTGCGGAGGGGAGTGGGTAGGTCCAAAGGCTTCCTCATAGGACTGCTCCTGGGCACAGCCAAGGTGGCCATTAACCGGTCCAGGCAGCGGGCGGTTGAGGGACGACTGCCTGCCTCTCTTCCGCGGTTACACTCGTGCCAGGGTGTCCCTGGAGATGGAGCACGCGGTGTCCACCGGCACGCTCGCGGCCTTCCGTGAGAGGTGGCCACCGGAGGGACTGGAGTGCATCGTTACACCCGGAAACAGAACTTTAATTTGATTTGGCAAAGTTCCCAGTTGATTTGGAAATTTGTGGATTTTAGTGCCCTTACTCAAAGGGATTAGAAACATAGAAAATAGGTGCAGGAGTAGGCCATTCGGCCCTTCTAGCCTGCACCGCCATTCAATGAGTTCATGGCTGAACTTGATTTAAAAGTTCTATCTAAAATAGTTGTAGAGCTGTTGCATTGTGAGTGGCTTAGCCAGTCACGTGATGTTCACAAGACTCAATAAAACCCCAGCCAATTGGGTCTCGGTCATCCACGATGAGGAATGCAGTTGTGAGCCTAGTGGATGAACTGGTAATGTGTAGTGCGATTGTTAAACCTTTGTTAATAAACCAACTAGTTCTTAATAGCGAATGTGTTGCTATGAATTCTTAAGCAAAGAACCCATGAAGCAAATACATTGCAGGCGGGTTAGGTTAGAATTGCCCCCAATATTTCACTCGCTGGTCGGGGCCTCTTTACCGTTCTACTTAGTTTGAAACGCGAAGAGTGGGCAGATGTGCAAGTTGGGTGTTGAGCTGGTACTGCGATTGGGCAGTTTCTACAATGGGCAAGCCATCAGCAGCCCGCAGGTCTACAGCTGACTGGCAAGGAGAAAAATCCCACCCCGCGATCTCAAGGGCAATGGCCTAGAAATGCACTGTTGGTGATGTTGGTGGAACCTGCTGCTTAATGCGTCCTTATAGCAGTCTGCTGCCACTCCTTTACCAAACTATTAGTCCCAGTGGGTTGACGTCTCTGTTACAGCAGTGTACAGTGGAATATAATATCGGGGATATAGTAACCTGCGGCCTCGCCGGGTGCGTACAATGTGCGCACGCACCCGAAGATGCCTCACAAATGCCGGTTCTCAGCGCGTGATGCACATGGGCCCAGAACCAACCTTTGCGATCTGTTAAAAGAGATCGCACGCATCTCCGGGAGATGGACATTGGCACGCAGAGATTCGGGCTATTTGCCCAACTTCTGCCCAGCGAATATCCTTCAAACTCTTACAGCTACTTTTATCAGCGTAAGAGTTTTAACAGATAGAAAAATTAAATGTTATCACTCATTTGTGTATTAAAACCCCTGTCCATTAAGGTAAGTTGATTTTTACCCCTATTAAAAGATTTTTTTTTGAACAAAAAAATAAATGTTTGTCAAAAAATTTAATTAAATTCAATTTCAATTCATTTTAAACAGGTGAGGTGTTTTTTTTTTATTTATTGTGTTGTGTTTAAGAACATAAGACACAAGAAATAGGAGCAGGAGTAGGCCATTTGGCCCCTCGAGCCTGCTCCGCCATTCAATACGATCATGGTTGATCTGATCATGGACTCAGCTCCACTTCCCTGCCCGCTCCCCATAACCCTTTACTCCCTTATCGCTCAAAAATTTGTCTATCTCCACTTTTAATATATTCAATGACCCAGCCTCCACAGCTCTCTGGGCAGAGAAATACACAGATTTACAACCCTCTGAGAGAAGAAATTCCTCCTCATTTCAGTTTTAAATGGGCGTCCTCTTATTCTGAGACAATGTCCTCTAGTTTTAGTTTCCCCTATGAGTGGAAATATCCTCTCTGCATCCACCTTGTCGAGCCCCCCCCCCCCTCCCCCATTATCTTATGTTTCGATAAGATCACCTCTCATTCTTCTGAACTCCAAAATGTACAGGCCCAACCTACTCAACCTATCTTCATAAGTCAACCCCCTCATCTCCGGAATCAACCCAGTGAACCTTCTCTGAACAGCCCCAATGCAAGTATATCCTTCCTTAAATACGGAGACCAAAACTGTACACAGTACTCTAGGTGTGGCCTTACCAATACCCTGTACAGTTGTAGCAGGACTTCTCTGCTTTTATACTCTATCCCCCCTTGCAACAAAGGCTAATATTCCATTTGTCTTCCTGATTACTTGCTATACCTGCCTACTCACTTTTTGTGTTTCATCCACAAGGACCCCCAGGTCCTTTTGTACTGCAGCACTTAGCAATTTTTCTCCATTTAAATTATAATTTGCTTTTCTATTTTTTTCTGCCAAAGTGGATAACCTCACACTTTCCCACATTATACTCCATCTGCTAAATTTTTTGCCCACTCACTTAGCCTGTCTATATCCCTTTGCAAATTTTATGTGTCCTCCTCACAATTACTTTTCCACCCATCTTTGTATCATCAGCAAACTTGGATACATTACACTCAGTCCCTTCATCCAAGTCATTAATATAGATTGTAAATAGTTGAGGACCCAGCACCGATCCCTGTTTGCCAACAGGAAAATGACCCATTTATCCCGACTCTCTGTTTTCTGTTAGTTAGCCAATCCTCTATCCATGCTAATATATTACCCCCAATCCCGTGAACTTTTATCTTGTGCAGTAACCTTTTATGTGGCACCTTATTGAATGCATTTTTGGGGGTTATTGTCATTGATAGTAATGGGCATTCGTACAAACAGCGCTCCCATTATTATCAATGTGAGTACTATGTTAATTGGTGGCCCAGGCCCACGAGATACCAGGTTGCGCTTACATTCCTGGGATGGTGAGCCCATACGCTGGACTGTGAATGGAGGCCTCGAACTACAGGTATACCTTCCTCCGGGACCACCAGGTACTTTCGTTAAAAAAAATTCGGTCAGAGGCATCCGCCCGCAGGAAGTATCTGCCAATGACTTCTACCCTGATGAGAAAAATTCCACTTTTTGACGGCTTGTTTTTGGTAGCTAACGGAAGTGAAACTCATGTAGCCAGAAGTAAAACGCTTCTCCCAATAATATTCTTCCTGCTTGCGCTCCCATGATCATGATCATGCTCGCTCAGTCACATCCTCAATTTGTATCGCTTCATTAAAATTAATGCGGTAATTCAAATTTAGTGCCAAACAAATGACTGGATTATCAGGAGCAGACTGAGTGGGGGTGGGGGTGGGTGAGGGGAAGGTTCACAAATCAAGAACTGGGGGTAAATTGGGATTCGGGGGGGGCGTTTTATGGACCGTGGTTTATAAAATGAGATGTTACAAACATTTCCTCAATGAAAAGGACCCATTAACCTCTTTTGTTTGTTTGTTTTTCTGTAAACTTATCAATTCAGTCTTGAGCCCAGTCACAACTTTTGCTGGGCAGAAACGCCTTTCCAATAATCTAAAATATCGTGCAAGTCTTCATCTTTGGCAAACTGGACCTTTTTTCGCAAGGCGTGTCCAGCTGCCATGTACACCTCCTCCCGGGGGTGCTTTTTATAGGGGCGGAATCGCTCCCAGATCTTGTGAGTGCTTTCCGACGAGTATTCCGGGCTGGAGGAATATCCAGAGAACTGGTGCCTGGGGGAGAGCTGGGAGTAGGCGGAGTCCCTTTTGGAGCGGGAGAGAGGCTTTAAGAGCGTGGACCTCTGGCTCAAAGTGTCGCCGTGCTCTTCGTAGTACAAGGCAGGGAAGGAGTGGCGGTGCTCGCTGCAGTGGTAGGTCTGCTGTACCTCCAGGCGATGGATCTCCGCCGGCACCGCGGAGGGGAGCCGCTTCAAGGGCGTGGGAGTCGGGCCGCTCTTCTCGATGTACTTGGCCTCCGCCTTGGAGGCCTGGTCGGGAATGTCGAGGCTGAAGACTCGGGTGCTCTTCCCCGAGCCGCTGGAGGAGATGCTGCAGCGCTTCTTGGCGGCGTCCACGCTGCTCTGCCGCTGCAGCGGGTAGCTCCCTTCCTTGTAGCCGGGCGAGAGGAAGCCGGGCCTCTCCAGCTGGGAGGAGGACGTGCTGGGGGTGATCTGGCGGTCGATGGAGATCTCGGAGTCGGCGCCGATGAAGGCGGCAGAGTCCAGCTTCAGCGCGTCGATGCAGTTGTTGATGATCTGGTTGACCTTGTCCACCTCCTTGGCGATGGTGGAGATCTCGGCCGTCGAGCCCTGCCCGTTTTCCGGCTGCTTGGCCTCCTCTTCCTTGCGCTCGGAGACCTCGCCGGTGCGCACTTCGATGTAGTTGCCCTTGGTGGCCTTGGGGGTCTCGTTCACCTCGATGGGCTTGAATTGTCCTTTCTCCCCCGACACCGATGGCAGGGAGGACATTCTGGAGACGGAAATGGGCTGCTCGTGGAACTTCTGCATCGAGTGAATCATGCTGCTGGTCTCGGACTCCGGCCCGTACCTCATCTCCAAAATGGTTTTCTTGACGTTGATGGACTTTTGCTTCTCCTCTTGAATTCTGCGTTTGCGTAAGCAGTAGTAAACCACCCCCAGTACGATGACCATGCCAAACAGGCACCCCAGTATGGTCATGATGTAGTGCGTCGTGGTGGAAGAGTTGGAGGGCTGGCTTATCATTCGCCCTCTGGTAGCAAAGGTCAAGCAGGTGTGGTTGAACCGCTGGGACTTTTGAATGGAGGCCACGCAGAAGGTATAATCGGTGTGGGCCTTCAGCTTCTCCAGCTTGATATATTCTTTCCGGTTGCGCAGATTTGTGACGTCCGAAACATAACTGTTGTTGTACTGGACCAGGATGTACATCCTGCTGTAGGGGGAGGGGATCTGAACCGCCAGCGTTGCCCCGGTGATGGTCACGTGGTGCAGCTTGATGGTCGGGCTGTTGGAGGCGTCCAGCGTGTATGTCGTGATGGGCTCCGTGGAGGAGAACTCCGCTGGGTTGATGCCCGAGGAGTAGGCCTCGGGGTCCCTGGAGGCCATGGGGGTGGAGAAGGGGACTATTTTCACCCCGTTGCGACAGGAGGAGGCGAGCAGGCTGATGGCATTGCGGCCGCCGCCGCTGCTAGGCCGGGGGCTGAGGAGCGGGAAGCCGGCGTACTCGGGGGGGCTCTCGCACTGCAGCCGGTCGTAGGTCTTGGTGACGTTGTTGAACTCGGCCAGCCAGCTCAGGAAGCCGACCAGGTCGCACGAGCAGTTGAACGGGTTGCCGGCCAGCTCGCACACCAGCAGGCCACTGAGGCTGGTGAAGGTAGCGCTCTCCAGCCGGGCCAGCTTGTTGGCCGACAGGTCGACGCTGACGAGGTTGGGGCACTCCCAGAAGCTGTTGACCGAGATGCTCTCGATCAGATTGTGCTGCACGTACATGTACTCCAGCCGGGTGAGGCCCCGCAGCATGTTCTCTGTCAGGTTGGTCAGCCTGTTGTAGCCCAGCTGCAGCACCCGAAGGTTTGACTGCACCGAGAAGGCGCCATCCTCGACGTAGCCGATCTCGTTCTTGGTCAGGTTGAGGTCGGTCAGGTTGCCAAAGCGGCTGAGCGAGCTGTACAGCAGGATCTTGAGCTTATTCTCGTTGAGGCGGAGGTCCAGCACCGTGCTGTTGATGTGCTGAGGGATGGCCTCGTAAGGCGGCTGGTTCTGGCTGCAGATGGCCAGCCAGACATAGCCTTTCTCTCCCTCGATGAGCCAACAGTCTCCGCAGACGTTACCGAGCTGGGTCAGTAGCACCATCGCCGCCCACAGGCCCGCACGGGACATTGTTCACGACTCCTGTGGCCGACCTTCGAAAAGAGTCTCGGAGTGGCTAGTGGCTACCTTTAGTTTCAAATATAACCAGCAACAGCACACCAGTTCTAGTCATCTCTGCTTTCATTGTTCCTTGCAAATGGAGGCACTCGACCAAAAAAAAAAAAGAAATATTTATGAAAAGAGGAAGGACTCAGGTAATTTGTCGTTATGTCCCGGAGGGGTCTTTTCACTCTGTCACAAGGAGCGATTCAAGCACACTCGCTTGCGTAACTGTTCAATCTCTAGATTCCAACTCGGAAGGAAGATTTCTTTGGATCCTCAAGTGACCCATGGTCAGCGATCCCTGCAACAACAACAAAAAAAAAAACAAGGTGACAAATTACAGAATTCATTCAAAATATCGGCGCACTTTCATTTTGCTTTCAACAGCACGGAACAAATTGAATTTGGTTGTATCCTCATTTCTTTGTAATAGATTCTTTGGGCTGAATTTTCCCCAGTGATTTGGGCCATTTTTTTTGGAGCAGGCTGCTCTTTTTGGCCGAAGTTGAAAAAGCACAGTTTCCCCGATCAATTTGCACCAGCGTAACTCAGTTAGTTACAATTTTTTTAGGTCAGTTTTTTTTTTTAGCCAGAGGGGCGAAACCAGCAACAATTCTGGCCGTTTAGGGAAGTTTGGCCAGCTGAGAGTTACTCCCAGTTGTGCTTAGGCCAGCGTATGTGGCCTCTGTAGAAAAACCTTCCCTAGAGTTAAGGAAATCGGCGCAGCAGATGCCCGGACACACTGAACGAATTGACAAATATATAGCAGCAACTTACCTCCAACCCCGCCCGAAGGCTGTCCGGTTGGTTGTATGCGTCACTTTGAAGCCTCAGCTTACATTGCGTCCCTGGTTACCACGGCAGCCCGATCTTTTTGGCGCAGATCAAGGCTCCACCCCCAAAAATAAAGGTCGGGTAAGGCCGCGCCAAAATGAAGAAATCCAACGGGGAAACTTGGAATTTTTTTTTTTGGTGTACTTAGGCCCCCAAAAATCGGGCGTAACTCTTCAAGTACGCCAAAAAAATGCCTTGGGGGAAAATTGAGCCCATAAGAAGGTGGATTATATATGTACAGACATATACCAATGTTCCCTTAATTTTTTGGGGGGGGAGTGTGTGGCACCTTTAACGGGCTATGCGGCTCATTCATATCCCCACACATACGCGTTTTTTTCTATTTACAAGCCAGTGCGCCCACTGCACGGGAGTTCCAGACAACTGCGCAGCCATGCAACTTAACGGGAACATTGACATATATACACCTACATTTATATACATACACATATATATATATAGACACACACATATATATGCATACACATGTATATACTCACAAATATATATACATATGTATATACATACACATGTGCATATCTACATATACACGCATATATTATTTATGTATACATACACACATCTTCAAGCGCAACCATTATGAATTCCTATGTAAACATTTATAATGGAAACAAACACTGTAAACTTGTCACGTCATAATTAGACACTCCTGCCAGTGGTGGCCCTATAGCGCCTCAGTTTTGCGTTTTCCTCCCCCTCAACCCATACTGCAGAGAAATTCCTATGCTGCAGTCCATTCTGCACCCTTTGACCTGCCTCCTCTTCTACTCAAATTTCTGAGGGGGGGGGGAGGAGGGGGATGGTCCTTAAACAGGTATTAGGCCCTTCATTAACATAATGCCGTCTGGGACACCTAACACACATTGAGTCGTGGCCTGAAAGCACATGCAGAGTCCACGCAGGCCATCCCACTGGTAAACCTGCCAGCGCTGTGCCTGTCTTGCGCTCCAAGAAACAGGCGCACGTCGACTAATTTCGATCTCAAGGGTGGTTACGGCTAACTGTTTCTGTAGGCTGATGAGAATATATATTACAACAGGTATGTTGAAGGCTATAATATTGATAAATTAATATAGAAACATACAAAATAGGTGCAGGAGTAGGACATTCGGCCCTTCGAGCCTGCACCGCCATTCAATGAGTTCATGGTTGAACATGCAACTTCAGTACCCCATTCCTGGTTTCTCGCCATACCCCTTGATCCCCCTAGTAGTAATATATGTCTGTAGTTTGCTCTTGCGGTACATTGGGGAGGTATATATGTTAATATGTGTCGCGGGCAGTGCCATCAGCAACTCTCTGGTCAACGCTGTCCCGTATAAGCACCTGGACAAGCATCAATTTCCTCCACGCCAATCACAAGTCGATCAAAGTGCTTAGAACAGGACAATCTATACCAGGTAGACCAAACGCAGATTGGGTGCCCGCTTTGCGGAACGCCTCCGTTCAGTCCGTAAGCGTGACCCCGAGCTTCCGCACGCCTGTCACTTTAACTCCCCACTCCACTCCACTCTGACCTCTCCATCCTCGGCCTCCTACACTGTTCCAACGAAGTTCAACGTAAGCTTGAGGACCAGCACCTCATCTTTCGATTAGGCACTTTACAGCTATTGTGTCCTTAGATGCTCCAATAATGATTCCATGAGGCAATGTGTTGTACTTAAACTGTAGTGACCTTAGTCCTTTAATTTTTAACTCCAGAGTGAGGATCACACCTGGTGGCCTGCCTTTTATACTAGGCCAGGCACACCTGTACAGGTAACCTACAAGTCTCCCACTGCTGTGCCCTCTGGTGGCACACCTTGTGATAGCACAAACAACAGCCTTTCACACTCAACATCGAGTTCAACAATTTCAGACCACAACCACTGCCCCCATTTTTTCAGACAGCAGTTGCTGGTATTGATTCTACTGTTGCCACTTACAGCTCCTCAGACCCAACTTTTGTTCCTTAACTTGTCCCATTACCATCTCCCTCTGCCTCGCACCATCATCCCTTTTGTCACTTAATCTCTCCTGCCTTCCACCCCATCACAGTCTTCCCCTTGTGTTCTTCCCTTCCCCTTCCTTTTTCCCTTCCTCTGTACTTGCTTACAAGCCTGTTACATCTGTGGCATTTCCAGTTCTGATGCAAGGCCATTGTTGCCCCAAATTTTAACTCCAGACGGATTTCCCGATCAGGCCTGAGTTAAAATTACAGTCAGGTCTCGATGATCTCATCGGGCCGCGACATGCACATGTAAAGAAGGACCCCGTTGGCTCCGGGTGTCTGTCCGTACTGCCTGCTCAGGAGAGCAGGTTAAAATTGCAGATATTGCGATCGCAGCTGCTTTCGGACAGGTCAGAGCCCGGGGCGATTTTAACTGCCCGCCCGCGAGGTTTCTGCTGAGCGACTAGTGTTAAAATCGTCCCCTCTCCACAGATGCTACCTGAACTGCTGAGTATTTCCAGCCTGTTCTGGTTATACCTTGGAACAGATCAATAGGTTTCTCAGACAAGGATCAAGTCATTTAATTCCAGCATCTCATGTGATTGATATGTTGAAGCTCTTTTTAACGTTATAGATTTGATTGACAACGTATCTGCCATAAAGATTTTAGTCAGGTTTCTCAGAGGGGCAAGGCCATAATCCTTTAGACCCCATTTGATGGACAGCTTTGTAGCTGAAATATACTGATTTTGGGCCTAAATTTGGTGGCTTACACGACACTCACGAGTCAAAGTAGGAAAGAAAAAAGAAAGACTTGCATTTATATAGCACTTTCAGGACCACCGGGCATCCCAAAGCGCTTTGCAGCCAATTAAGTACTTTTGGAGTGCAGTCACTGTTGTAATGTAGGGAAACGTGGCAGCCGATTTGAGCACAGCAAGCTCCCACAAAACAGCAATGTGATAAGGACCAGATAATCTGTTTTAGTGATGTTGATTGAGGGATAAATATTGGCTCAGGACACCGGGGATAACTCCCCTGTTCTTCTTCGAAATAGTGCCGTGGGATCTTTTACATCCACCCGATAGAGCAGACGGAGCCTCAGTTTCACATCTCATCTGAAAGACAGCCCCTCCGACAGTGCGGCGCTCCCTCAGCACTGCGGGAGTGTCAGCCTAGATTTTGGGCTTAAGTCCTGGAGTGCGACTCGAACCCACAACCTTCTGACTCAGAAGCGAGTGTGCTGCCCATTGAGTCACAGCTGACACAGGTATAATATTGTGTTGTATATAATACAGTGTTTTACACAGATATAATATTGTTTGCAGTCATGAAGGATTTAGATAGAGTAAATAAAGAGAAACTGTTCCAGTGTCTGAAGGGTCAATAACCAGAGGGCACAGATTTAAGGTGATTGGCAAAAGAACTGTAATATATATAGCTCCACCTGTGGACGCCTGTGGCACTGCAGCCAGTGCTGTTTATAATAAAGAAGCAAACTGGTCACCTGACTGAGTTCCGGTGTGTTCTGCCATCTTAAGGCTGTGTGTGTTTGTGAGTAACTGAAGATATAACAATGGTGATGAAGATGGGATAAAGCGGATAAAAAAAGCTGCAATTTTTGTTGGTGGAGGATTCAGCCAACCGACTCAGAGAGATTTTGAGAGCTTCTCTGTTTTGATTAGCAGCTACAAATCCAAGGTAAATTACAAGCACACTTGTCCGAACTGCCAGAGTCCAGATGGCCACGCCTATGGGAATAATAGGGTGCTTGGGGGAGTTTCAACGCGACCGTGAAAGTTTCGGAGCATATTTGGAGCGGCTAGAAATGTTTATCACCGCAAATAATATAATCGGAGTCCCCAATGATGAAAATCCTAACCAGGTGGTGTTGGAATGAAAAGGGCTATTTTCTTAACTGAAGCGGGGCCCAAGGTGTATGAAACCTTGAAAAATTTGCTCGTTCCTGTCAAGCCAAAGGACACAACTCTCAAGCAGGTTCTGAACAGCACTACAGTCCTGAGTCCCTGCAAATTGCTGAAAGTTATCGTTTCGGAATACGAGATCAGTTAACTGAAGAAAATATCAGTGAGTACATTGTAGCATTATAAAAGCTATCCATTCACTGTAATTTCGGAAACTTTCAGGACCGAGCATTGCATGACCGTTTTGTTTGTGGGATGAAAAATTATGCCATCAGAAGAAAGTTATTGACAACATCAAACTTGACTTTTGATTTAGCTTGTCAGACAGTTAGGTCAACGAGCATGGCCCACCAATATTTCCGAGAATTTCGTACCATTTCCAGTCGTCAGACAACCGAGGTGAATCGCCTGCAGGTTAAAAGTAAAACGCAGTTGGGCCCCAAGGTCTCAGAAACTGCCCACAGTAACAATACATTGAAGTCATACCATCGGTGCCTGGGACAACACATTGCTCAAAGATGTGAAGGCAGAGTGTTTCTTCTGCAGGAAAACTGGGCATCTTGTGAAGGCATGTCGACTGAAAGGTAAACCGGCTTTCAAATCTATAAGTAGAAATCCACAGAGACTACACAGCATGGAAGAAAAACAACAGGATGAGGAGGTTTTAGAGCTACACATCATCAGGATCACGAAGTTAACTAACAGCGATTCGAAAAGTATCATAATCCATGTAGATGTAGGACCCAAGATCCCCATGTTTCAAAATCGACACTGGTGCATCCGTGACTGTATACCGGATTCGCTATAATTGCGTGATTTCCCATTGGAGAAATCCAAGCTCGAGCTGCGAGGCTACTCTGGAGAGAACATTCCTGTTGTAGGTCGTATCACCATACTGGTGAAATACAAGGATCAATTTCAGAGCTTGCCTTTATTAGTAGTGGCAGGAGACAAACCCGCCTTACTGGGAAGAAATTGGTTGGGATCACTGAAGCTGGATTGGAGTGAGATTTTTCGTGATGAAACGAGATTGTATCAAAGGATGGTGTCATCAAGAATTATTCGAAGGTATTCTGTGAAACAGGCAGTCCGACCCAAGGCTTCAAGGTGAGTGTCAGGGTACAGAAGGACGCTAGATCGGTTTACTGCAAGCCACGATCTGTACCATATACACTCAAGCAGAAAGTTGAGCAGGAACTCAAAAGACTAGAGACCGAGAACATTATTTCTAAGATAGATCTATGTAATTGGGCTACACCCATTGTTGTTGTACCCAAGTCTGATGGTAAGGTAAGATTGTATGGTTATAAAGAACCGTAAACCAGGATCTAGAGGGTAATCTCCACAATACATTGCCAAATGTAGAAAATTTGTTCACAACACTGACAGGTGGTCAGATCTTCTCAAAGTTGGATCTTACAAATGCCTACTTACAAATTAAACTAGATGAGGAGTCCAAGTCTTGTTTGACTATAAATACTCATCTAGGCCTATATCAATTTAATAGGCTACCATTTGGAGTGTCTTCTGCCCCCGCCATATTCCAAGGGGTGATGAACCAGATTGTGCAAGGTATTGAAAGGGTAGTATGTCATTTAGATGACATACTAATTTCAGCACCAAATAGGTAAATTCATAATAACATATTGAATGAAGTCTTCAAACGCCCAGAGAAGCACAGATTCCGCGTGTCTGCTTGCAAGTGTGAGTTATTTCAAAACTCAATGGACTACTTAGGGTACAGAGTAGACAAAGATAATTTACGTCCAACCAAGGGAAAGTTGGATACAATCAGAAATTCACCCACTCCCAAGAATGTCATTGAACTTCATTTTTGGGTCTTTTGAACTATTATGGGAAGTTCCTATCAAATTTGGCTACAATATTACATCCACTGAATGAACTATTGAAAAAACAGGTCCATTGGAAGTGGTCAGAAGAATGCGATATAGCATTCAAGGAGTGTAAAAACAAATTGGTAGAGGGCACCGCGTTAGTTCACTATGACGTATCTAAGGAGATCAAGTTAGCATGTGATGCCTCGCCGTATGGAGTTGGGACAGTGATCTCTCATGTATTACATAGTGGGGAGGAGAGACCAATTGCTTTTGCTTCACGCACTCTCAGTGCCAGTGAGTGTAATTATGCGCAAATCGAAAGAAAACTTTGGCATTAATTTTTGGGGTCAAGAAGTTCCACAAATACTTGTATGGTCGTAAGTTTACCATTACAGACCATAAGCCCCTGATAGCAATCTTCCATCCAAAGTCCCCAGGTGCAACCTTAGCTGCAGCCCGAATGCAGAGATGGGTTTTGATTTTGTCAGCATTTATGTATGATATTGAATACAGATGATCAGCTGATCACAGTAATGCTGATGCTATGTCTAGATTGCCTTCCCCATCACAAGTTACAACCGATAGAGAAGAAGTGTTCTATATTTCATACATTGATGAACTGCCAGTCACAGCTGAAGAGATTGGTAGAGCAACCAAACGTGACCCAGTTATGTCAAAGGTGTATGATTATATTGCAAATGGCTGGCCAAACCAGATAGCAGACAAAGATATTCATAATTTGTAGGAATGAATTATCAGTCGATAAAGATTGTATCATGTGGGGCACAAGAGTGGTTATACCAAATAAATTCAGGTCCAAATTATTAGGAGACCTCCATGACCAGCACCAGGAATGTGCTTGACCAAGAGTTTTGCACGCAGTTACTTATGGTGGCCAGGTCTTGATAAAAATATAGAGCACATCGTCAGTCAGTGTACGACATGTCAATCAGTAAGCAAGCAACCACCATCAGTACCATTACAGCCATGGAAATGGCCTCCCATGTTGTGGCAATGGCTACATATCGATTTTGCTGAGCTAGAAGGGCAAAATTGTTCATTGTGATTGATAGCCATTCGAAGTGGGTCGAGGTGTTTCCAATGTGGAAAATAACAACAAGTAAAACATTAGACATTTTACGAAAATTATTTTCTTCATTTGGCCTCCCAGAAGAAATTGTTTCTGATAATGGACCACAATTTCATTCAAAAGAATTTGCACAGTTCACGATCAAAAATGGTGTGAAACACACCAAGGTTCTACCGTACCACCCTGCTTCAAATGGTGCAGCAGAGCGCATTGTACAAATTGTAAAACATGCCCTCATCAAACAGATGTTGGATCCAAATCCAAAGAAACGACAGTTGTCATTGGACCACAAATTGGATAATTTTCTAATAATGTATCGCAATACTCCTCACACAACTACTGGTAGAACACCAGCAGAGTTGTTTCTCAAATGAAAGCCACACACCAGATTCTCGTTGTTAAAACCAAACTTGGCACAGTCCGTAGAAGAGACACAATTAAGACAGAAAGAGAATCATGATAGAGGTAGAGTAAATAGAGCAGTGTGAAATTTAATCAGGAGAGAGTGAAGAACCATCACCATAAATGGTTAAAGTGGTTACCAAGAAGAGTGGTGAAGATATGTGATCCTCGCACATATTTGGTCAAGATGTTTGATCATGGACAGGTTAGGTTTGTTCACATTGATCATATTTTACTTACAGACATGGAAGTAGTTGAAGATGAGAATGATTCAATTATTTCTGACTCATCAGATAGTTTTGATACACCAGTAGCATAGCCTACTTCCAATGTACTGGAAACAAATCCAGGAGAAAGTCAGAATTTAAGTCTGAGTCCGAGTCAGGCAGGTAAACAGTCTGAAGTTAGAGAGAGTTCAAATGGAAATCAAGGGCATCCATTGGAGGAAGACTTTCCTCAGGATCAGCCTCGAATGAGTTTAAATTCAACACCATGTTTGGAAAGTTCTGTTTGAGAGCGAAGGTATCCTCTATGAAACAGAAAATAAGTGGTTAAGCTTGATTTGCAAGTATGACAAAATAAGTCCATATCCTTTGTTATGTACAACCATGCAAGTTGTGTATGATGATTGTTTGTTATAATAACTTCTTCATTAAGGAGGGAGAAGTGTAATATCTATAGCTCCACCTGTGGACTCCTGTGATACTGCAGCCAGTGCTGTTTATAATAAAGAAGGGAACAGATCACCTGACTGAGTTCTGGTGTGTTCTGCCATCTTAAGGCTGTGTGTGTTTGTGAATTACTGGAGATATAACAAGAACCAAAGACGACATGAGGAAAAACCTTTTAACGCAACGAGTGGTTAGGATTTGGAATGCACTCCCTGACAGGGTGGTGGATACAGATTCAATAATAGCCTTCAAAAGGGAATTAGATAAATACTTCAAGGAGAAAATAATTGCAGGGATATGGGGAAAGAGCGAGGGGGAGTAGGACTAACTGGATCGCTCTTCAAACGAGCCAGCGCGGACTCGATGGGCTGAATGGTCTCCTTCTGTGCTGCACTATTCTATGATTCGATAATATAATGCTCTGTATTACACAGGTATAATATTGTGCTATATATAATACAGTGTTTTACACAAGTATAATATTGTGTCATATATAATAGTATATTACACAGATATAATATTGTGTTATATATAATAGTGTATTATACAGGTATAACATTGTGTTATATATAACGCACTGTATTACCCACGTACAATGGTATTTTCATCTTTGATTTTAAAATTTTCATCCTGATTTTCAAATCCCTCCATGGCCTCTCCCCTCCCTATCTCCATAACCTCCTCCAACTCCACAACCCCCCGAGATGTGTCCAATTTTTGACCTCATAACACTCCTGCGGAGCGCCTTGGGACGTTTCGCTACGTTAAAGGCGCTATATAAATACAAGCTGCCGTTGTTGCTGTACATGCATAAAAGTATCACACACGCTGTTATACAGGTATGACACTGAGTAAGAATACATCAGTGCAGGCTCGAAGGGCTGAATGGCCTACTCCTGCACCTATTTTCTATGTTTCTATTTTCTATGTTTGAACGGGCACAACACTGCTATGTATAATGAAACACTGAGCTACACACAGGTATAACACCTGAGCATGTTATACTGTTAGAGTCTTCTATTTGCAGTTCGGAGGGCTTCTGAAAACTATTTATTTAACACAGCTACAGTGTACTAACATTCAGACACAAGCAGCGCTGACAAATGAATACAATATTGTTTCAAACATGCTATTTCCCAAACCGGAATGAACAGGAAGTAGGGTCACTTCTACAGAAATATTATGAGCACCTGCTTATTATCCTGTTGTTATTCTGCCTACTGGGTTGGAATCTGATCTCACAAACTCATATTCTCCACCGTTCCATATACATGTATTCAGTTTGATATCATATCAGCTCATGGTTTATATAACGCAGTCAGATTGGATGTTATTCCAATTTAAATCTGCTAAACAGTCCACTCATCATTTCTTCCTCCCTCAATTTACTGATATTGTATTTCTTCTATTGCATTTATAGAGCACCTTTCTTGTCCTCAGTGAATTACTTTTGAATTACTGCCCCTGTGGTTTTGAGGACAAACCCAGCGGCCATTTTACGCAAAGTAAGATCTCAAAAGCGGATGAGCTGTTTTCAATGGTTTAGGTTGCAGGATAAATGTTGAGCTGGGAGAACTCTGCTCTTCTTCGAATGGTGCCATTAAATATTTATCCTTTGCTGGGCTGAGGTTTCTCGGGTACCAGCCGACGTGCTGCACCTCACCCATCATAGGCAGTCCCTCAGAATCGAGGAAGACTTGCTTCCACTCTTAAAATGAGTCCTTAGGTGACTGAACAGTCCAATACGAGAACCACAGTCCCTGTCACAGGTGGGACAGATAGTCATTGAGGGAAGGGGTGGGTGGAACAGGTTTACCGCTTGATTTCTGCATGCTCTCGGCGAAAGGTGCTATATAAATGCTATATAAATGCTCTCGGCGACGAGACTCGAGGTGCTCAGCGCCCTCCCGGATGCTCTTCCTCCACTTAGGGCGGTCTTTGGCCAGGGACTCCCAGGTGTCAGTGGGGATGTTGCACTTTATCAGGGAGGCTTTGAGGGAGTCCTTGTAACGTTTCCTCTGCCCACCTTTGGCTCGTTTGCCGTGAAGGAGTTCCGAGTAGAGCGCTGGCTTTGGGAGTCTCGTGTCTGGAATGCGAACAATGTGGCCTGCCCAGCGGAGCTGATCGAGTGCGGTCAGTGCTTCAATGCTGGGGATGTTGGCCTGGTCGAGGACGCCAATGTTGGTGCGTCTGTCCTCCCAGGGGATTTGCAGGATCTTGCGAAGACATCGTTGGTGGTATTTCTCCAGTGACTTAAGGTGTCCACTGTACATGGTCCATGTCTCTGAGCCCTCCAGGAGGGCGGGTATTACTATGCCCTGTAGACCATGAGCTTGGTGGTAGGTTTGAGCGCCTGATCTTCAAACACTCCTTTCCTCAGGTGGTCGAAGGCTGCACTGGCGCACCTCACCCAAGAGGCTAATCTTCATGTATAAGCCTTGACGGTGAGTGTTGGCTATTCAACCAGAAGGCCTGGGGGGGGGGGGGAGTCAATTCCAATCCTGTCCTCGTCTCTCTCTACACAAATACAAGCTTGCAGGAAGGCCCATTATATAGCAATCAGAAGCAGCAGCCCGACTTGATTTTTCCTTCCCCTAGGAGAGAAGAGAAAATTGGTGATCTGCAGGGGGGAGGGGGGGGGTGGTTAAAAAAGACCCCAGAAGAGGTGAGGGCCTAGGGGCAGCACGGGCCAGCCCACACTGCAATATAGAAACATAGAAAATAGGTGCAGTATAGGCCATTCGGCCCTTCGAGTCTGCACCGCCATTCTCAACACCATATTCCCGCTTTTTCCCCCCATACCCCTTGATGTCTTTTGTGTCTAGAAATCTATCTATCTCCCTCTTAAATATATATGTGCGCACACTCGGTCCGTGTAGTAGAGCTGGTCTCCAGTCGTCTTGGTTAACCCTTGCCACTGGACCAAGTCCTAGCTCTGTCAAGCTCGTGTGGTGGCTGGTGTGCAACGGCCACCCCACGTTAAAAAAATCCACGCATCTTCCACCCTTCCGGATGTAGTTCGGGATCTGGATTATTAAGTCCTTCATTGAAACACCTGTGAACTCATTGAACTCATCCCTTTTTGGCATGGAGGCAAGACATCCTCGATTCGAGGGAGCACCAAAAAAGAGAAAATACTTATATTAACCTGGAACATCATTTAACAAGTGTCAGTGTTAGTGTGGCTCAGTGGGTAGCACTCTCGAGGTGCGAAGGGGGCTCGAAGTGAGCAGCTTCTTAAAATTAGGAACAGCAGAGTTAAGATCGGTCCAGGGGTGTGGATTTTAAACAATCAGTACCTGAAAGAAATCGCTTTTAAAGAAGGGATTTGAAATATAAGAAGAATGTTCGGAAGGAACCTTTATTCTGGAAAGAAAAAAGCAATTTGGTGGGACAATTTCAAATACGAGGTAAAAGTTTTTTCGGTACGTTATCGGAAAGAAAGAGCAACAGCTAACCGGTGTCAAGAAGAGAATATAAACAGAAGGTTTACAGATATCTGTAAAGCAGTTGATGGAGGCGATAAGGGAGCCGAGACTAAGTGGAAGGTTTTAAAGGAAGAGTGGGAATTATTGCAAGCTGTAAAATGCAAGGGAGCCATTCTCCGTGCAAAGGCTAAAGATGCATTGGAGGGAGAAAGGTGCACTCGATGTTTTCTACAGCAAGAGAAGTTGCGACAAAGGTTATCATTAATTGGAGAGTTGATGGTTGGGGAAAAGATCAGTAATGAAAGTGGGGAGATTTATGGAGGCAGCTAGTAGCTTTTATCAAGAGTTATATACAAAAGAAGATATTTCCAAATTGCCGATGGAGAAGGTCAGTGCTTTTATTGAAGAGGGTTTAAAGGAGGATGAGAGAAGCAGGTGTGACAAAGAAGTAGGATTAGCGGAAATAAAAGTAGCAATAAGTGGAATGGGTGGGGGAAGCCCAGGGTCTCGTGGACTAAGTGCGGAATTTTATAAAGAATTTTTAGAAATTTTAAGTCCATTGGTCTTAGAGGTTTTTAAGGAGATTAAAACTGAGGGAAGCCTGGACCCATCTCTGAGGAGAGGTATCATAGAAACATAGAAACATAGAAAATAGGTGCAGGAGTAGGCTATTCGGCCCTTCGAGCCTGCACCGCCATTCAATGAGTTCATGGCTGAACATGCAACTTGGCTGAGGGCAACGGAGGCCATCGCCCGTCCCTTCATAAGCTTAGCTTATAAAAATAAAGGGTTTAGAAGGGATGTGAAGAATTGGAGGCCCATCACATTATTAAATGTGGCTTATAAGATCTTGGCGAGGGTTATGGCAAATCGTATGAAGGAGATAATGCCGCAGATAGTTTCGCTCTCTCAGTCCTATGGAGTCACAGGCCAGGACATCGCTGACTCCGTGGTCTCAATCCCAGATGCGATTGAACTCATGGCAGAGAGTGTGAGGGAAGCTTATGTGCTAAAGATGGATCAAGAGAAAACCTTTGAAAGTCTCTCGTGAGTTTTTATTGATGGTTTTGGAAGCATTTGGTTTTGGGAAAAAAGTAATTGAGTGAGTGGATAAGGATTTTTTATTCAAATGTAATGTAATGTTAAATGTAATGTTTTTTTATCCAAGTATTTTCCAATACAGAGATCAGTGAGACAGGGTTGTCCCCTGTCCCCATTGTTGCACACATTGGTAGCAGAACCATTAGGTTACATGAAGCGAAAGGATCAAGGTGTAGTTTGGATTGTGGTTCCCAGTTCCGGGCAGGTGTCGGTGATACACCAATATGCAGATGACACGACCTTAACGTTGAGAGATGGGGAGTCAGTGAGGAAAGCTATGGGAGTAGTGGAGGAGTATTGTAGAGCTTCAGGAGCCAGAGTAAATTATAGTCAGTCCCAATGCCCTAGTTGTGGGAAGGAATAGGGAGGGGGCGGTGGGTTGGGGAAAGCCCTTTTAAGGTGGTGGAGGTTTTAGAAGTTCTGGGGATGCATATTGTGTGCAAGAAAGATAGGGATGAAGTGGGTCGACTAAATTGAGAACCAAAGGTTATGAAAATTAAAAAGACTTTGGGAAGGTGAGAAAGAAGCTGGTTGAAAGTGCATGGAAGAGCGACAGTGGTGGCTGCTCTCCTGCTATCTAAACTCTGGTACTTATTGCCGGTGGAGGATATTCCTGAGTGGACAGAAAAGTCTATCCGAGAGGCTTGTGTAAAGTTTTTATGGGAAGGGAAATCAGCCTTGGTTGCTTACAACACCATCATTGGACAGCAAAATCAGGGAGGAATTGATTTCCCAGATATTGATTTGAAGAAAAAAATCTTTTAGCATTAAATGGGTGAAAAGATTGCTTCAGAAGTTGTTTCCAGCATTTTTTTTTAAATTAAGTGGGATAGGAGGACAGGGAATATTTCATATGGAATACAACAATATGTTTTTGAAATCGATTAAACCTTTCCCTAGCTTTTATAAGGGGGTTGTGGACTCTTGGGCCCAATTTTTTTTTAAGTGTTCAGTTTATGCCCAAAGGTGCTGAGGATTGTTTAGAACGGCCCTTATTTTTGAACAGGCGGCTCAACATTGAAGAAGAGGTATTATTTAATCAAGCTTTTATAAAAGCTGGTATTATATATGTGAAAGATGTATTATATGAGGTAATTCCAGGTGTGTTGCCGGAAGCGGTAGTGAGGGACATGGTTTGGGAGGAGGATCGGGAGGTAGACGAAAAAACAATTGAGATCATGTATGAGAAGATTGGAGGGCAATGTCACAGGATTGGATGGAAGAAATAAATACACAAATCTCCAAAGGAGGTATAATGCGTCCCACTTTTCCAAGCTTTGTGCTGGAGGAAGGGGAGGAGTTGGTCCAAGTAGACAACTGTAATACTGGAGATTTCTATGGGGTATTTAGAGAATGGAGGTTTAAGACACCTGTTGGTCAGGAGTTTTGGCAGAATATATACCCACAGCTGGACTTCAACAGGATTTGAAAGGGAGTGTGGGCAAATTTTAAATGTCCAGAGTGGATTGAACTGGATTTCAAATTGGCTCATAACCGGATTTTTACCGTGATAGTCTTATGTAAGATTGGGCGAGGAGAGATGGCAACTTGCCCAGTGTGTGGGACGCGGGATGGGATTCTGTCCCATTTGCTGGTGTTATGTCCGCAGTAAAAGGATTTTAAGTACTAGGGGCGACAGTTGTGTGAGATTTTCTTGCTGGGTGAGGACCGAAGAGCAAGAATGGGAATCCTGCGGGACTCAATTTTGAGATGGGGATTGCCGGAGAGTCTGCCCGAGTCTAGTAGAGCGGCAATTAATGTAATGTTCAGTTTGGCTAGATTTGTGATTGTGCAAAGAAAGAATGCTCTGATTTTAAGGGGAGAATAAACCTAAAAGAGTATTTTAAACATAAACTAAAAGATCATTATAAGGCTCTGTGGATGTTTTATTCAGAAAAAAATTTAAAGCTAGTATTTTATGATCAATTTGTAAAGTACAATAGATTATTATATGTTACGGGAGACAAATTAAACTTCAGGTTTTGATGATAATATGTGTTGAGGAACAGCTGTGCAGTGGGGCGGAATGGATTTGTATAATATTATGGAATGATCACGATGTTGTAAATGTTCTGAATGTTCAATAAATATTAGTATTTAAAAACAAGTGCGTAGCACACTCACCTCTGAGTCAGATGGATGTGAGTTCAAGTCCCACTCCAGAGACTTGAGCACAAAACATTGAGGCAGACACTCCCAGTGCAGTGCTGAGGGAGCGCTGCACTGTCGGAGGTGCCGTCTTTCGGATGAGATGTTAAACCGAGGCCCCGTCTGTTCTCTCAAGTGGATTCTATGGCACTATTTCGAAGAAGAGCAGGGCAGTTAGCCCCGGTGTCCTGGCCAATATTTACGCCTCAAATCAACATAACCCCCCAAAAAAACACAGATTATCTGGTCGTTATCACAGTGCTGTTTGTGGGAGCTTGCTGTGCACAAATTGGCTGCCGGGTTTTCCATATTGCAACAGTGACTACACTCCAAAAAATACTTCAGTGCAAGTAAATGCATCTCTAGTCCCTAGGCTAACACAGAACCATTCAAATAAATAAATTACAACCACACCTGATATTTTTCGGATAAATCCCTGGTTAAGTCGGCCTTTATTTTAATTGGCATTCAAAAATTGGATTTTTCTTCAGATCTTTAATATTATATTCATCGGTGCATTGCACAGCACTGGTTTTAATTGATTGGTTCCAATTATCCTGAACACATCCTGATAGCATCTCTCGTGTTGTTACCGCTGCTTATTCAGTCTTTGAGGTTATTATTTGAGAGTGGGGGGGGCATATATTCAAAAACAATTATGCTAGAAATTGGATTGAGCAGCTCGGCGGGTGCAAACTGAGCTCGGGGAAAATTGCCCGAGGCCAAACAGGTAGGCCTGAGGCCTGAAGCCCGGTAGAAATTGAGCCTTGGGCCTAGTGTTACCAATCCTCCAGGACTGCCCTGGAGTCTCCAGGAATTAAAGACTGATCTCCAGTGTTTCCGCTCTGCAAGTGCCTCCTCCCACTTTACTTCATCTCAGCCCAGGAGGGCATTCAAAAAAATCATGCCTTTTACCAGTTTCTTCGAATACTTGCGGCCATTAGTAATAATAGTGTTGGAGATGGGAGAAAGAAAAAGGGGGGGTGGCCTTAATAGCAGAACAGATAATCAGGCTTGGTAATATTGTTTTAAGGGAGCGACTCTGTATTTGGGACATTGGGGGAGAAATTCGGTTGGATGGCGCCACTCACAGGGGGGGGGGGGGGGGCGCTAAAGGGCAAATGCATGGCAGATGAAGTATAATGTGGATAAATGTGAGGTTATCCACTTTGGTGGTAAAAACAGAGAGACAGACTATTATCTGAATGGTGACAGATTAGGAAAAGGGGAGGTGCAAAGAGACCTGGGTGTCATGGTACATCAGTCATTGAAGGTTGGCATGCAGGTGCAGCAGGCGGTTAAGAAAGCAAATGGCATGTTGGCCTTCATAGCAAGGGGATTTGAGTACAGGGGCAGGGAGGTGTTGCTACAGTTGTACAGGGCATTGGTGAGGCCACACCTGGAGTATTGTGTACAGTTTTGGTCTCCTAACCTGAGGAAGGACATTCTTGCTATTGAGGGAGTGCAGCGAAGGTTCAGCAGACTGATTCCCGGGATGGCGGGACTGACCTATCAAGAAAGACTGGATCAACTGGGCTTGTATTCACTGGAGTTCAGAAGAATGAGAGGGGACCTCATAGAAACATATAAAATTCTGACGGGGTTAGACAGGTTAGATGCAGGAAGAATGTTCCCAATGTTGGGGAAGTCCAGAACCAGGGGTCACAGTCTAAGGATAAGGGGTAAGCCATTTAGGACCGAGATGCGGAGGAACTTCTTCACCCAGAGAGTGGTGAACCTGTGGAATTCTCTACCACAGGAAGTTGTTGAGGCCAATTCACTAAATATATTCAAAAAGGAGTTAGATGAGGTCCTTACTGCTAGGGGGATCAAGGGGTATGGCGAGAAAGCAGGAATGGGGTACTGAAGTTGAATGTTCAGCCATGAACTCATTGAATGGCGGTGCAGGCTCGAAGGGCCGAATGGCCTACTCCTGCACCTATTTTATATGTTTCTATGTTTCTATGTTTACAGCCGCGAGTGTCAGCCTTCGCGGCGCTCGGCAAATTCGGTGTGCCGGTACCGACAGCGTTGAGGGGGAGCGCCACGCCGGTGTGCAACGCCCCCCGGTATCGCCACGGATACAACATTTGGTTTGCACGGCACCTGTAGCGCCCCCTAGTGACCCCGCCAGAGAAAGCTGGCGTGCAGAGCTGTCCCCGGGGCACTACGGGAAGGAATGACTGCCTGAGATAAGCGTGAGTGATTTTTTTTTTTTGCAATTTAACTTTATTTGGGCTGAGTAATGTACCGAGAATGTTTTTTTGTCGATTTTGGTCCGATGGTCTTATTTTTGCAGGAAGGCCTCTCTCAGGGCACTACGAAGCCAGCTGTTTAGCACGGGATATTCGGTTGCTCAGTCGGCCTAGTGCCCCGATAGAAGTATGGAATGCCTCCCTTATCGCTCCGCCCCACTGTCGGGGTGCAACCACTGAATTTCGTAGCTGCCGTCACCAACCATTTCCCGGCGCTAAATTTAGCAACCGCCCAACATTAGCGCTTTAAGCACTCTCCAACCTAATCTCCAGCCCCTTGAATCAAAAGATTATCCATCAACTATCCACCTAATTAATCCATTAAATTATCTTTGCACAGTTGGTGTCTTGCATCATTTCTCAAGTGTAATGTCAAATAATTAAATTAAAGAGAAGCTTTATTATACTGTCAGTCTGCCAACTCTCCAAACTTACACTTATATAGAACCCCACATGTTAAGAAACCTCCAAGTGATTTACACAAAAGAGCAGAAGCAGAGCAGTCACAGAAAAACGAGCTGACTACTCAAATCTTCTTCTCTCGTTTCTATTCTGCTCTGTAATGTTCTCTCGCTCTCTCTCTCCAATCTATACACTTTCTCTGTCTCTATCTCTATATTTCTCTCTGACGACCTCTGTCTGTCTTTCCTGCTCAGTCAGTCCATCTCTATCTCTATCTGGCTGAACATCTATCACTGTCTCTCTTTATCAGTGGGGAGGGGGATTTTAACCCCAAGGAACGGGTGAGTTGGGGGTGTTTGGTTCCAAGTGTTTGGTTCTGTTTGAACCTGGATAGTTCAGATTGAGCTGAGAATAGCCAGTATAATTGAAGAAATCTTCAGGAGTTGAATTACCCCAGGGCTTCTCCTGATCACCCACCAGGAGTCTGGAACCAAAGGACATAGTCTCAGAATAAGGGGTTGGCCACTTAGGGCTGAGATGAGCAAAAACTCCTTCACTCAGAGGGTGGAGAATCTTTGAAATTCTCTACCCCCGAGAGCTGTGGAGGCTCAGTCGTTTCATCATCATCTTAGGCAGCCCCTCGAAATCGAGGAAGACTTGCTTCCACTCCAAAAGTGAGTTCTCAGGTGACTGAACAGTCCAATACGGGAATTACAGTCTCTGTCACAGGTGGGACAGACAGAAGGAAAGGGTGGGCGGGGAGTCCGGTTTGCCGCACGCTCCTTCTGCTGCCTGCGCTTGGTTTCTGCACGCTCTCGGCGACGAGACTCGAGGTGCTCAGCGCCCTCCCGGATGTATTTTCTCCACCTAGGGTGATCTTTGGCCAGGGACTCCCAGGTGTGTGTTTGAGGCAGAGATCGATAGATTTTTGGATATTAAGGGAATCAAGGGATATGGGGATAGGCGGGAAAATGGAGTTGAGGTAGAAGATCAGCCATGATCTTATTGAATGGCGGAGCAGGCTCGAGGGGCCGAATAGCCTACTCCTGCTCCTAATTCTTATGTTGTTGACTTTGGCAGTAGGTCCACGCAACCCTGCAGAAATAACCCTTCAAGGTTTCTCCCCTTAAAATGAAGTCACGTTGGCATCATCACCCACAAACGTTGTAACTCAAGGGAGATGTGAGCCAGCAGTGAGAGACTAATTTGAATTGGATAATCGGCCCAAATCGACATTCCCAATTACACAACGCCATTCCCTAAATGTAATCCAAGCCTATCCTGTGACCTGTGAACTTACACCCCTGACCTATTTTAGCTGAATCGTACAACCAATTACACAGGATTACATCGGATGTACGGCACAGAAACAGGCCATTCGGCCCAACCAGTCCATGCCGGCGTTTATGCTCCACTCGAGCCTCCTCCCGTCTTTCCTCATCTAAATCTATCAGCATAACCCTCTATTCCCTTCTCCCTCATATGCTTGTCCATCCTCCCCTTAAATGCATCGATACTATTCGCCTCAACCCCTCCCTGTGGCAGCGAGTTCCACATTCTCACCACTCTCTGGGTAAAGAAGCTTCTCCTGAATTCCCCATTGGATTTCTTGGTGACTATCTTATATTGATGGCCTCTAGTTATGCTCTTCCCCACAAGTGGAAACACTCTCTCTGTATTTACTCTATCAAAACCTTTCATTATTTTAAAGACCTCTATTAGGTCACCCCTCGGCCTTCTTTTTCAAGAGAAAAGAGACCCAGCCTGTTCATCATTTTCTGATATGTATACCCTCGCATTTCTGGTCTCATCCTTGTAAATCTTCTCTGCACCCTCTCCAGTGCCTCTATATCCTTTTTATAATATGGCGACCAGAGCTGTACGCAGTACTCCACGTGTGGACTAACCAAGGTTCGATACAGGTTTCGCATAACTTCTTTACTTTTCAATTCTATCCCTCTAAAAATAAACCCTAGTGCTTGTTTTTTTTTTTTAATGGCCTTGCTAACCCGTGTTACAGATCTCTAGGACTGGATTTTCCGGTCCTGTCCGCCTCTATTTTCGGCCCCGGAAGGGCGACAATGGCGACGGTGAGCTCTTCCGGGCGGGCAGCCAGCTTCCAGCGCCCCGCCGGGGTTTTCGGGGCCGGTTTCGGCGGGGGGCGCGGAGCATTACCGCCCGGTAGAGGCGAACCGGTATGCAACGCCCCTGGTTGCGACACTGGCTCGACCTTTGCCCCCCCCCCCCCCCGCCCGACCCGTAGCGCTGCATAGAGCGCCCTCTGCAGGGACCGCCTGTGAAAGCAGGCGATCTGACCTATAAAAGCCCGCAGAGAGCTCAGTAATGTCCACCTCAGGTAAGTGTGATTGGTTTTTTTTTTTTGCCATTTATGTTGTGGTGGCGTGAGGTATGTTTTGGGAATGTTTTTGATGTTTTTTTTCTTTTTTCACCCTGGGCCTCTCTCAGGGCGCTCCGAGGCCGGCTGTTTAGCTCGGGAGTTTCACTTGCTCAGTCGGCCTAGCGCCCTAAGAGGTGTGCAACACCTCCCTCAGCGCTCCGCCCCACACTTAGGGCCCAGCTAACGAATTTTGCTGACAGAGGCACAAACTATTTCCAGGCGGTGTCAGGATCTCCCCGGCGTCATTAAGTCCCCGAAAACCTAAAAGCCGAAAGTGCAGTCCCTAACATGCATTGCTCGTTGTGGGGACATGATAGGTGGCTGATGTATGGCTCAGAGACGTGGGCCATGTACAGTAGACACCTCAAGTCGCTGGAGAAACACCACCAACGATGTCTCCGCAAGATCCTGCAAATCCCCTGGGAGGACAGACGCAACAACGTTAGCGTCCTCGACCAGGCCAACAACCCCAGCGTCGAAGCACTGACCACACTCGATCAGCTCCACTGGGCGGGCCGCATTAGCCACTTGCCCCACACGAGACTCCCAAAACAAGCGCTCTACTCGGAACTCCTACACAGCAAGTGAGCCCCAGGTGGGCAGAGGAAACGTTTCAAGGCCATCCTCAAAGCCGCCTTGATAAAATGCAACATCCCCACCGACATCTGGAAGTCCCTGGCCAAAGACCGCCCTAAGTGGAGGAAGTGCATCGGGGAGGGTGCTGAGCACCTCGAGTCTCGTCGCCGAGAGCATGCAGAAATCAAGCACAGGCAGCGGAAGGAGCGTGCGGCAAACCAGACTCCCCACCCACCCTTTCCTTCAACCACTGTCTGTCCCACCTGTGACAGAGACTGCAATTCCTGTATTGGACTGTTCAGCCACCAGAGAACTCGCTTTTAGAGTGGAAGCAAATCTTCCTCGATTTCGAGGGACTGCCTATGATGATGATGAGATGGCTGGATAACACGGGTCTCCCAAGCAACGTGTCGGAACCATCCCGGATTGCCGTTCCCCTCTGTCTCTTTGTAGTCTGTTTGCTATCAGCTTCGATCTTCACCAGTTGCCAGCACAGTCTGTACATGCTCAATTACAAACACCGCCACTGTCAATACAGCCTATCTGATCTCAATTACACACTCTTCCATTGCCAGCAGAGTCCGTCTGGTGTCAATTAGTCTCCTCTATTGTCACTCCGCTCCGTTCTCAGGGACCTGCTGAGTCTTGCTGAGATGAACATGCCACTATCCAATCTTGCAACAAAAATACACGAACTGCGCAGTCCCAGATGGGTCGGTGTTGTTCTCTCTTGCCCAGAGTGCATATTATACTGAAAGCATGTATTGATTAGCCCATCAGAGCTGACGTACAAGGTTTTGAAACCAACTCTGCTCCTCGCGGAGCAGCCAACAGTTGTGCCTCGGATAAGGGACATCTGCCCAATGAAGGCACATTAAGCATGAATAAGTATTTGCTTTTACTGTGGGATCTGCCTGCGTCATTTCATGAAACAGAGTCTACATGCTTCACAATTGTTCATCATCAACAACCACCACAACTTGTATTTATATAGCGCCTATAACGTAGTGAAACGTCCCAAGGCGCTTCACAGGAATGTTTTAAGACAAAACAAATAATTGACACCAAGCCGCCTAAGTAGAAATTAGCGCAGATGACCAAAAACGTGGTCAAAGAGGTAGGTTTTAAGGAACAACTTAAAGGAGGAAAGAGAGGTAGAGAGGCGAAGAGGTTTAGGGAGGGAGTTCCAGAGCTTAGGGCCCAGGCAACAGAAGGCATGGCCACCGATGGTGGAGCGATTATAATCAGGAATGCTCAAGAGGACAGAATTTGAGGAGCACAGATATTGTGGGGAGGTTGTGGGGCTGGAGGAGATTAGAGAGATAGGGAGGGGGCGAGGGCCATGGAGGGATTTGTAAACAAGGATGAGAATTTTAGAAATCGAGTCGTGGCTTAACCGGGAGCCAATGTAGGTCAGCGAGCACAGCGAGTGATGGGCGAGCGGGACTCGGTGCGAGTTAGGACACTGGGCAGCCGAGTTTTGGATGATCTCAAGTTTAGGTAGGGTAGAATGTGGGAGGCTGGCCAGGAGTGTGTTGGAATAGTCAAGTCTAGAGGTAACAAAGGCACAGATGAGAGTTTCAGCAGCAGATGAGCTGAGGCAGGGGCGGAGACGGGCGATGTTATGGAGGTGGAAATAGGCGGTCTTAGTTCAGTGGCATTCCCTCCCTAAACCTCTCCACCTCCCTACCTCTCTTTCCTACTTTAAGACACTCCTTAAAACCTACCTTTTTGACCGATCTTTTTGATCATCTGTTGTAATATCTCCTGACGCGGCTCGGTGCCAAACTTTGTTTGATAACACCTCGGGATGTTTTACAATGTGAAAGGCGCTATATAAATGCAAGTTTCCTTTGTTGGTACTGAACTTAGATCAGGAAGATCCAGAATTGTATCCCTGGCCTGCACTCTGTTAGAATACAGCACAAAGTATTCCATTACAACAGTGACTATACTTCAAAAAATACTTCATTGTCGGTAAAGCACTTTAGGATGTCCTGAAGTCGTAAAAGGTACTATTCTTTTCAAGAACATAATAACATAAGAATTAGGAGCAGGAGTAGGCCATACGGTCCCTCGAGCCTGCTCCATCATTCAACAAGATCATGGCTGATCTTCGACCTCAACTCCACTTTCACGCCTGATCCCCATATCCCATGATATCCCCGAGAGAAAGAAAGACTTACGTTTATATAGCGCCTTTCATGACCACTGGATGTCTAAAAGCACTTTGCAGCCAATGAAGTACTTTTGGAGTGCAGTCCCTGATGGGACAGACAGTCATTGATTGAAAGGGTGGGTGGGGAGCCTGGTTTGCCGCACGCTCCTTCCGCTGCCTGCGCTTGCTTTCTGCGTGCTCTCGGCGACGAGACTCGAGGTGCTCAGCGCCCTCCCGGATGCTCTTCCTCCACTTGGGGCGGTCTTTGGCCAGGGACTCCCAGGAGTCGGTGGGGATGTTGCACTTTATCAAGGAGGCTTTGAGAGTGTCCTTGAAACGTTTCCTCTGCCCACCTGGGGCTTGCTTGCCGTGTAGGAGTTCTGAGTAGAGCGCTTATTTTGGGAGCTGAGCAGGCTGGGAGGAAACCGAGAGGGGTCCTGCTCTTAGTCACTGTCCCTTGGCGGAAAGTGCTAATTTGGCTTTTGGAAGGCTTCCGAGAACCTTTCCCCGTAGTGCTCCCCCCAAACACATTGGGAGGTTGGGCATCCTTGGCCTAAATGCCATAAAATATTGGACTGGGGTGTTTCCCGATCTCAGAGTCGAGGCAAGGCACATTCTCTTAGCTTGAGAGGGAATATTCGAGGCCCTTTTTGCACACACTCCAAGCAGCCAGTGACATGGCAACACTGAGAAAGGCCTGGAGGCAGATTGCATAAGATCAGAAAAACACATTTAGCACATCAAGCAGGCCATTTAGCACACCAAATCTGGTCCCTCTAGTACTCCAACTCATCCAACTGTATTTCGAACAGCCTGAATGTCTTTTTTTCCCCCCAATACCTTGTCTGAAAGATTACACCAATCATTGATCACCCTTTGAGCAAAGAAATTCTTGCCAACATCTATTACAAATATCGTTTTTTTTCTCCTCCTTCACCTTCTCAGTTAAACAGTGTGAAATGTAGGGACGGAATGAAGACCGAAGAATGAAGAATGAAGATTCAAAAATGAATAATATTGTTAAATTAATAATATGTGACATCTGTCTGCCTTCTTTTGGTGGAGACGTTAAACCGAGGCCTCGTCTGCCCTCTCAGGAGGATGTAAACATGCTCATGCTAAATATGTTCAGTAGCCTGTTTAATGTGCTAAATATCTTTTAGACTATTTTTTCTGATGTTATGAGGCCTGTCTCCAGGCGTTTTTCGGTGCTGGTTACTTGGAGAGCATGCAAAAAGGCCTGGAATTTCCCCTCACTGTACCGAAACGCCTCTTATCAAAGTCACAAATGACATCCGATGTGACTGTGACAAAGGTAAACTATCCCTCCTCCTCCTTCTTGACCTGTCTGCAACCTTTGACACAGTTGCCCACTCCTCCAATGCATTTCCACCGACATCCAGCTGGGTGGGACTGCACTCGCCTGGTTCCATTCTTATCTATCTAATCGTAGCCAGAGAATCACCTGAAATGTCTTCTCTTCCCAATCCCACATCGTTACCTCTGGTGTCCTCCAAGGATCTATCCTTGGTCCCCTTCTATTTCCCATCTATATGCTGCC
Organism: Pristiophorus japonicus; assembly: GCF_044704955.1. Classification (NCBI taxonomy): domain Eukaryota; kingdom Metazoa; phylum Chordata; class Chondrichthyes; family Pristiophoridae; genus Pristiophorus; species Pristiophorus japonicus. Next base: position 84,032,032 of record NC_091995.1, read on the forward strand.
CCTTGGCGACATCATCCGAAAGCAAAGTGTCACTTTCCACCTGTACGCTGACGACGCCCAGCTCTACCTCTCCACCACTTCTCTCGACCCCTGCCCTGTATCTAAATTGTCAGATTGCTTGTGCGACATCCAGCACTGGATGAGCAGACATTTCCTCCAATTGAATATTGGGAAGACCGAAGCCAATGTCTTCGCTCCCCACCACAAAGTCCGTTCCCTAGCCATCGACTTTATCCCTCTCCCTAGCAACTGTCTGAGGCTGAGCCAGACTGTTCGCAACCGAGGTGTTGTAGTTGACCCTGAGATATGCTTCTAACCACATATCTGCTGCATAACCAAAACCGCTCATTTCTACCTCCGGAATATTGCCTGACTCACTGCCAGCACAGCTCACCTGTTATTCCAGCTATTCCAACGCACTCCTGGCTGGCCTCCCACGTTCGACCCTCCTTAAACTTGAGGTCATCCAAAACCCGGGTATCCGTGTCCTAACTCGCACCGAGTCCCGTTCACCCATCACCCTCCCTGTGCTCGCTGACTTACATTGGCTCCCGGTTAAGCAATGCATTGATTTCAAAATTCTCATCCTTGTTTTCAAATCCCCCCAGGGCCTTGGACCTCCATATCTCTGTAATCCCCTCCAGCCCCACAACCCCCCGAGATATCTGTGCTCCTCTAATTCTGATCCCTTTAGCATCCCCGATAACAATCGCTCCACCATTGGCGGCCGTACATTCAGCTGCCAAGGCCCTAAACGCTAGAATTTCCTCCCTAAACCTCTCTGCCTCTCTTTCCTCCTTGAAACCTATCTCATTGACCAAGCTCTTGGTCGTCTGCCTTAATATCTCCTTATGTGGCTCAGTTTCGTACTTTGCTTCATACCGCTCCTGTGAAGCGCCATGAGACATTAAAGCTATATAAATTACAAGCTGTTGTTGCAGTAAAAGATCCCATGGCACGATTTCGAAGAAGAGCAGGGGCGTTCTTCCCGGTGTCCTGGGCCAATATTTATCCCTCAATCAACGTAACAATCCGGTCATTATCACATTGCTGTTTGTGGGAGCTTGCTGTGCACAAATTATCTGCTGCCTTTCCTACATGACAACAGCGACTGTATGCCAAAAGTGCTTCACTGGCTGTAAAGCGCTTTGGGACGCCCGGCGGTCATGAAAAGCGCTGTATCAATTCAAGTCTTTCTTTTGTTTCCACAATTTTATTTTTTTTCATTTCGCTGGTCCCTGTCTTTTCATTTCTGCTTGCTTTGATCCTCATCTCCCATCTGGTGTTTAAGATCACAGTCTACTACCCGCGCCACGAGAAAGATTAATCAAACCTCCAACTCCATTACTGAAGCTGCAACACAGTGCTTTTGAAATGTCCGAGCTAATGAATTCTATTGGACCTCGATGCTGAAAACAGGCCACAGATTAAAAGTGTTTAGATTAACACCACGGGTGACACTGATGTCTGTAAAATTAATGAAGCCTTACACAGATGAGGGCATTATAGGGCAAACATCTTCATCCATGTTGATGAGGGAATTACTCAGTGAAGGCAGCCAGGGATGATCCGAGTATTGAGTACAGTCAAAGTTTGACTTTCGACCAGGTGATCACCAGCTGGAGTCGTAAAGCTGCCTGAAAGTTGAACTTTGCTGGGCTTGGCTTGGGCAAGTTTAGAAGAAAGAAAGAAAGATAGAACGATAGAAAGAAAGAAAGAAAGATAGAAAGTAGGTGCAGGATCAGACCATTTGGCCCTTCGAGCCTGCACCACCATTCAATATGACCATGGCTGATCATGCAACCTCAGTACCCCATTCCTGCTTTCTCTCCATACCCCTTCATCCCTTTAGCCGTAAGGGCCACATCTAACTCCCTTTTGAATATGTCCAACAAACTGGCCTCAACAACTCTCTGGAAGGAAGGAAGGAAGGAACAGGAAAGGAAGGAAGAATTAGCTTTTTTTATTCATTCATGAGATGTGGGCGTCGCTGGCAAGGCCGGCATTTACCGCCCATCCCTAATTGCCCCTTGAGAGGTGGTGAGCCGCCTTCTTGAACCGCTGCAGTCCCGTGTGGCGAAGGTGCTCCCACAGTGCTGTTAGGGAGGGATTTCCAGGATTTTGACCCAGCGACGATGAAGGAACGGCCGATATATTTCCAAGTCAGGATGGTGAGGGACTTGGAGGGGAACGTGGAGGTGGTGGTGTTCCCATGCGCCTGCTGCCCTTGTCCTTCTAGGCCATGGGTGGGCAATTATTTGGGCTGTAGGGCCTCCTAATAAGTTTTTGATGAGCTGTTGAGGGCCGCCCCCCTAATGTTCCCCCTGAGGCACGTGTCTGCAGCATGGTGCAATAATGACACAGCACCACGTAGGACATTCCCCATCACCGCTTCAGAAAATTATTAATTGGAATGAAGTATTACTATGGTTTTTCCTTGGCTGCAGTTCAGGTCTGTCTCTGACCCATGAGAAAGTGAAAGTGGATAGAGGAATGTGCAGCTAAAGCTCCGGCTCGTGTTCTATTTCTGTCCCATCCGGAAAAAATGACGAGATATGTCCCACGGCCCGTGTGTTGCCCACCACTGGTCCAGATGGTAGAGGCCGTGGGTTTGGGCCGTGCTGTGCACCCGATCTAATGATGCTGTTTGCTGGGGCTTTGTTTGGAGCCAAGCCTCTGTTTTCCCTTGCCCTTCTTGCCCCCCCACCCCCCACCCCCCAAAACAAGTTTGCTGATGCGAAATGGGTGGGGACTCCCTACATTCGAGGGGTCACGACCTGCCCCTCTGCAGATCGGGCACAGATTTTTTTTTACATTTTCAACACGGCCTCCCGACACAAGGGGCCGCTGTGGGCCACGTTCCGCCATTACCTGGGAGGGATGGTGGACTGTGGTTTCAGGCCCACATGGCCTCGAAAGGTCTTCTTCTGAGGAGGAGGTCCCTCGTATCGAGGATGACTTGCTTCCACGACAAAAAGGGATGAGTTCACAGGCTTTCTCAATGCAGGACCTGATATTCCAGGTCCTGAACTACATGTTGAAGGGTGGAAGATGCCTGTGCGTGGATTTGTTTTAACGTGTGGTGGTCGTTGCACACCAGCCACCACACGGGGCTCGACAGAGCTAAGTCTTGGTCCAGTGGCAAGGGTTAACCAAGACGACTGGAGACCAGCTCTGCTGCACGGGCCTAATGTGCGCACATATCTCAGTGTGGGCTGGCCCGTGCTGCCCCTGGGCCCTCGGCTCCTCTGGGCCCCAAACTCACGCCACTCCTTCACCCCGCGACCTCGCTGCTCCTGCTGTACCTGCCCACGCTCCAATCAGCGACCAAGGTTATGGTTACATCCAATCCAGTTGCCCTCCTCCAAGACGCCACCCTCCTGCACCAGCTCACCCTACTCCCTGAAATAGTATGCCTCCACACTGCTCCGAGGGCCGCTCACCGCTCGCCTGTTATGGCCTCTAAAGGTCTGGACACCCATTGGTCCTATGCGGATTAAATGACCTCCCTCTGACCTTGCGTACTCCAGCTCGAGAGCAACAGCAGCCATTATCCCGGCATGAAAGGTCAGCCGTGGTTCAGTGGGCAGTGGCTCTCACCTCTGGGTTCAGGACTGACTCCAGAGAACACAAAATCTAGGTCTGACACCCCCAGCGCAGTACTGAGGGAGTGCAACACCACCAGAGGTGCCATTTTTCTGCTCTTTTTCAAAATAGTGCCGCGGGATCTTTACCGTCCACCTGAGAGAGCAGACTGGGCCTCGGTTTAACATCACCTCCGAAAGGCGGCACCTCTGACAGTGTAGCGCTCCCTCAGCACTGCACTGGGAGTGTCAGTCTAGATTTGTGTGCTCAAGCCCCTGGAGCGGGACTTGAGCACACAACCTTCCGAGCCACGGCTGACACTGGATTTGGCAGAGAAGAAATTGAGGGCTGCAAAAGCATGAAAAAAGAAACAGTAATTGCTATAATAACACATTTAGCTTTGTGAGAAGCATTTAAATGAAGATCTTGTGCCCGCCACTTGACATTTAAATGACGGTACTTAATCCCCGCACAACTATACTGGTAGCACATCACCTCCTTGACTGTGAGTTTAAAATTGGTGAATTAAACTCAGGTTTGCTTCAATTATTATTTAGGTGCCGTGCTGTAATTATACATTATATGATGAATGGCATGCAATCAAGATTAAATTTTGGTAAATAAGCTATTTAATATATGCCAAATGTGCGTTGCATAAATAAGAAGATGTTTATCTTGAGACTGGCTGCAAATAAAAAAAGCTTTAATGCTGCTGCAAAATCTGAATGGACTATTTTACATTTTGATGCTGCTCGCTGTCTCAGTGGCTTGAGCCTGTTGTACTGGAAGAGCATAGCACTGTACAGGACAGAGAATGGCCATTTCTATCTCTCAGAGTGGTCTCAGAGTTCAAAAACAGCCGTGCAATGTATTTGCTTCCTGGGTTCTTTGCTTAAGAATTTGTAGCAACACATTGCTATTAAGAACATAAGAAATAGGAGCAGGAGTAGGCCATACGGCCCCTCGAGCCTGCTCCGCCATTTAATAAGATCATGGCTGATCTGATCATGGACTCAGCTCCACTTATCGGTTAAGAAACTGTCTATCTCTGTCTTAAATTTATTCAATGTCCCAGCTTCCACAGCTCTCTGAGGCAGCGAATTCCACAGATTTACAGCCCTCTGAGAGAAGAAATTCCTCCTCATCTCAGTTTTAAATGGGCGGCCCCTTATTCTAAGATTATGCCCCCTAGTTCTAGTCTCCACCATCAGTGGAAACATCCTCTCTGCTTCCACCTTGTCAAGCCCCCTCATAACCTTATACGTTTCGATAAGAACTCGTTGGTTTATTAACAAAGGTTTAACAATCACACTACACATTACCAGTTCATCCACTAGGCTCACAACTACCTGCCTCATCATGGATGACCTAAAACCAACTGGCTGGGGTTTTATTAAGTCTTAAGAACATCATGTAACTGGCTAAGCCACTCACAATGCAACAGCTCTACAACTATTTTACAGTAACAGTAATCAGGTTTTTTTGGAGGGGTTTTTTGAGGGCACTAAAACACAAATTATACAAGTGCCCCCTGGCTAAAAGCGGGGGGAGCACTAAAACCGGCACAATAAACAAATTAAACTTTAGACTTAAAATCAAATTAAAATTTGGTTGCCGGGGGTGATGATGCACTCCAGTCCCTCCGGCGCCCACCTCTCGCGGAAGGCCGCGAGCATACCGGTGGACACCGCGTGCTCCATCTCCAGGGACACCCTGGCTCGGATGTAGGTGCGGCAGAGAGGCAGGCAGTCGGGCTGAACGATCCCCTCGACCGCCCGTTGCCTGGACAGGCTGATGGCCCCCTTGGCAATGCCAGGAGCAGTCCTACGAGGAGGCCTTCGGACCTACCCGCTGCCCTCTGCACAGGGTGCCCAAAGATCAGGAGTGTGGGACTGAAGTGCAATCAGAATTTGAGGAGCAGCCCCTTCAAATATTGGAAGAGGGGCTGCAACCTCGTACATTCCATAAAAACGTGGAACACGGACTCTTCCAGACCGCAGAAATTGCAGGCGGCCTGGGAGCCCGTGAACCAACTTAAAAACTTATTGCACGGGACTGCTCCGTGCACCACCCTCCAGGCCAAGTCCCCAATAAATAGAGGGAGGACTCTCACGTAGAGTGCACTCCATCGGGGACCCCCGCCTCCTCCGGACGGCAAGATGGTACGCCATGGCGTGTCCGGACGGCAGACGAGGATGGCAAGTTGGAGAGTGTGCAAGAGCAGCCCGTACAGGAATCCCCTTCAACAGCTCTACAAACCTCTGAACATCCTTACCAGGGTGCATGCATTATAAGGTGTCTAGCTCACACCTATATCCCTCAGTTGGTTGATCCAATTCTCTCTCAAAATGACTGATGTCACAGGATCATAGAAATTTTAAAAAGAAGAAAGACTTGCATTTATATAGCGCCTTTCACGACCACCGGACATTCCAAAGCGCTTTACAGCCAATCAACACTTTTGTAGTGTAGTCACTGTTGTAATTTATGGCACGGAAGGAGGCCATTCGGCCCATCGTGTCCACTCCGGCTGAAAAAGAGCTACCCAGCCTAATCCCACTTTCCAGCTCGAGGCCTGTATCCCTGTAGGTTACGGCGCTTTGAGTGCACATCCAAGTACTTTTTGTAAATGTGATGAGGGTTTCTGCCTCTGCCACCCTTTCAGGCAGTGAGTTCCAGACCCCCACCACCCTCTGGATGAAAATAGTTCTCCTCAACTCCCCTCTAAACCTCCTACCAATTACTTTAAATCTATGTCCCTCTGGTTGTTGATCTCTCTGCTAAAGGAAATGGGTCCTTCCTATCAACTCTAACGAGTCCACTCATAGGGCTAGATTTTCGGCCTTGCTGATTTTGGGGCGGTAATGGTGGCGGGGCGCCCGGGAACAGTTTGGGTCCTCAGTCAGTAAAATTGGGCAGCTGGGCCCTGAGTGTGGGGCGGAGCGCTAAGGGAGGTGTTACACACATCTCTCAGGGCGCTAGGCCGGCTGAGCATGGGAAAAACCCCGAGCTAAACAGCCGGCCTCGGACCGTTCCGAGAGAGACCTCGGGGAGAAAAAAAAACGGGAGAAAAACCCCACAGCAACATTCCCAATACATAGCCCACGCCACCACAACATAAATCGCAAAAAAAAAAAATTAAAAGAAAATACAATCACACTTAGCTTAGGATGGCATTACTCGCCTCTCTGCAGTCGGTATAGGTCAGACCGCCCGATTTCCCAGGCGTTCAGTGCGGGGCGCACCGCGGGGCGGACGGGTCGGGCAGGAGCCAAAAAGTTTGCCGGTGTCGTAACCGGAGGGCGTTGCACACCACAGGCGCAGCTCTTCCGGGCGGTGCTGCTCCGGGCCGCCGCTAAACCGGACCCGAGGATCGCCGCGGGGCGCTGGAGGCTGACCGCCCGGCCAGAACACCTCACCGCCGCCATTGCCGCCACTCCGGGGCGAAAAACGGGGAGGCGAGGAGCCAAAAATCCACCCCCATGATTTTATACACCTCAGTTAAGCCTCTTCTCAGACTCTCCTCTGTTTCAAAGAAAACAAACCCAGCTTGTCCAATCTTTCCTCATGGCTAAAATTCTCCAGTCCTGGCAACATCCTCAGAAATCTGCTCTGGACCCTCTAGAACGATCATTGGCCTTGATTGCCTCTCTGGGCAAATCATTCCAAACACTTTCTGGGTAAAGCCGTTCCATCTGCTCTGCTTACTCAGCTTCCTGTTTCTGAGCTTCACCTCATGCCCCCTGTCCTATCTCAGGGTCATGGTGAGCAGCTTCTCAGGATTCATCTTGTTCATAACCTCAAGGATCTTTAGTACCTAAATGTTATATATGCAAACTATAGATATACTCTCTGTGTAGTCACTGTATAGTTGCATAAGATGGAGACTTGTTACCTGATGTACTATCAAGAAGGTTTACACTGTGTATATACGATGCTGGCACCACTAGAGGGTGCAACTGGTGGAGACCGGGGTTTCCTGCCCCTGTGGCAGAGGCTGTCCACCAGAGGGCACTGCGGTGGGAGACCTGAGGGTCACCTGTATAGATGTGCCGGGCCCAGTATAAAAGACTGGCCCACCATGCTTGTGCCTCACTCTGGAGTTACAAATAAAGGACCAAGGTCACTACAGTTTGAGTACAACCCATTGCCTCATGGAGTCATTCATAGGTGCATTACAGACATAACACTAAATAAGATTCCCTTTCACTCTTCTGGGGAAAAAAAGACTTGCATTTATGTACTTGAGTTTTCATGACTCTAAATTGCATTACAGCCAATTACGTATTTTCGAAATGCGAGTACTGTTGTAATGTAGGAACTGCATCAGCCAATTTGCACCAATGTGATATTACAACAACATAATTTTGCATTTAAATAGCGCCGTTAATATAGTAAAACGTCCCAAGGCGCTTCACAGGAGCTTTATCAAAAACAATTTAACACAGAGCCGCATAAGAAAGAAAGACTTGCATTTATATAGCGCCTTTCACGCCCATGGGCCGTAAAGCGCTTTGAGACATCCGGTGGTCATGAAAGGCGCTACATAAATTTGGGAGTGTAGTCACTATTGCAATGTGGGAAACAGGGCAGCCAATTGGCACACAGCAAGCTCCCACAAACAGCAATGTGATCATGACCCGATAATTTGTTTTCGTTACGTCGATTGAGAGATAAATATTGGTCAGGACACCAATCAGGGGATAACTCCCCTGCTCTTTTGTCCACCTGAGGGGCCTCGGTTTAACATCTAATCTGAATGACAGCACCTCCAACAGTGCAGCGCTCCACTGGGAGCGTCAGTCTAGATTTATGTGCTCAAGTTCCATGGAGTGGGATTTGAACCCACAACTATTCTGACAGAGGCGAGAATGCTGCCCACTGAGCTACAGCTGACACTCAGAACAGTGATGTTTAAAGGAGCGTCTTGAAGGAGGAGCGAGGTGCAGAGGCAGCGAGGTTCAGGGAGAGAATTCCAGAGCTTGGGATCTGGGCAGCTGAAGGCACGGCCACCGATGATGGAGTGATCCAATTAGGAGATGTGCAGGAGGGCAGATTTGGAGGAGTGCAGAGATCTCGGGGGGGGGGGGTTGTGGGTCTGGAGGAGATTACAGAGATAGGGAGGCGGGGGCGAGGCCATGGAGGGATTTAAAACAAGGATGAGAATTTTGTAATCGAGCCTTCGCTGTTTTAGTGATGTTGATTGAGGGATAAATATTGGCCAGGACACCGGGGACAACTCCCCTCCTCTTCAAAATAATGCCGTGGGATCTTTTCCATCCACCAAAGAGAGCCTCGGTTTAACAGCTCATACCGAAAGGAAACACCTCCAACAGTGCAGCGTTCCACTAGGGCATCAGCCTAGATTTTGGTGCTCAATTTCCTGGAGGGGGGCTTGAACCGACAACCTTCCGACTCAGAAAGTGAGGGTGCTGCCCACTGAGCCACGGCTGACACAAGGTGGATCAAGGGAGATGATGCACATCAGCCACCATCGAGTTGAACGGCAGCGCAGGCTTGAGGGGCTCAATGGCCTATTCCTGTTCCCATCATTAAAAACATCGCCAATTGCCAGACGTGGAACTAAAAACTGACGTCAATCAGGTGGAGGTTCTAGTTTCAATTGTGCTTATCCTCCATTGATGCGGCAACCGGTTGCCAGTGCAACAGAGCGGGAAGGGAATGAACAGATTTGACAACAGAAGCAAAGTAGAAGGTAGTATAATGCAAGGAAGGACTGAAGAATGACTGTAATTATTCACACATCCAACTGACAATTACAGTGCGCTCACCCAGCTCTCAAAATATTCCGACAAACTCTGCCTCGACTAAGTGCTTCGGCTTCAGGGTAAGCTTTGGATAAGTTGCATAAAACTGTGCAACTACTGCCTAAAAATTGAGCCTAAAAATATTCCTGATCAGTACCTATTCTCTGCTCCTTATAATAAATAAAGGCTGTTCAATAGAAGGGTTACATTCGGAGTCACGCGTGGCTCAGTGGGCAGAACTCTCGCCTCTGAGTCAGAAGGCTGTGGGTTTAAGTCCCACTCCAGTGAAAAACTCCGGCTGACACTTCAATGCCAGTACGGAGGGAGCGCCGCACTGTCTGGGGACCAGCTTCCGGATGAGACATTAAAGCGAGGCCCCATCTGCCCTCTCAGTTGGACATAAAAGATCCCATGGTGCTATGTTGACGAAGAGCAGGGGAGTTATCCCCGGTGCCTGGTCAATAATTATCCTTCAACGAACATCACTAAAAAAAACAGATTATCTGGCCATTATCACATTGCTGTTTGCGGAACCTTGCTGTGCGTAAATTGGCTGCCGTGTTTCCCACATCAGTAACTACACTTCAGAAGTACTTAATTGGCTGTAAAGCGCTTTGGGGCATCCTGAGGTCGTGAAAGTCACTGTATAAAAAATGCAAGTCTTTTGGGTTCATGGGCAGGTCAAGTCATGTTGGGATACATAATATTGCAATTCCACCGCCTTTTAAAGTTAAATAATACCATTTAAAGAAAGAATTTATCGCGATCGGCTCTGCTAATTAATAACGAGGCGTTTAGTCAGCTCAATTGAGCCATGCCTGGCTGCAATTTCCCAACTCAATTACAGCCTCAGGCCAGTGACTCTCTATCATGTCTATCCATTGTCTGTAGCATTGAAGCACTGACCACACTTGATCGCATGCCAGACACGAGACGCCCAAAGCAAGCGCTCTACTCGGAACTTCTTCACGACAAACGAGCCAAAGGTGGGGGCAGTGGAAACGTTACAAGGACACCCTCAAAGCCTCCCTGATAAAGTGAAACACCTCCACTGATATCTGGGAGTCCCTGGCCAAAGACCACCCTAAGTGGAGGAAGTGCATCCGGGAGGGCGCTGAGCACCTCGAGTCTCGTCGCCGAGAGCATGCGGAAAACAAGCGCAGTCAGCGGAAGGAGCGTGCGGCAAACCAGTCCCACCCACCCTTTCCTTCAACCACTATCTGCCCCACCTGTGACCGAGACTGTGGCTCTCGTATTGGACTGTTCCGCCACCTAAGAACTCATGTTAAGAGTGGGAAGCAAGTCTTCCTCGATTCCGAGGGACTGCCTATGATGATGATCATGTCTGTCACTCCAGGCGGCCATGGTGATGGCATGACCTGCTCGATTCTTGAATTATTTTACTATAAGGGTACACCCACTGAGCCTTTCCTCGTGGAGCCTGATTGATGAGAGCACAAGTCGTACTTGGTGCTAAGTGCATTAAGGTTTAGGGTTAGGGCTAAGGTTAGGGTCACCGACACACATTCCCATTGAGCAGGATTTACCCGAGTGGCCAGTAATTCATAATTCCGTCACGCCTGATCCTGTTCTCCCCGTGTACGCACAAAACCAGCACTTTCCAACAACAAGAACAATCAGGCTCATTTATCCCCCCCTCTCCCTAGCCCAGAGGATGGGAAGCTCAGCTGTATCATTCCTAACATCCTCCCTGGCTAAGATCTGTCACCTCCCCCCCCCCGCAGCTCCCAGCCCCGGAACCAAATCTGGGCTTTTCCTCATCTTGATGGGCTCAGTTTCCTTCGACGGAACCTCCCAAACCCGTATCTTGCACCACCTAGAAGGACAAGGGCAGCAGGCTCATGGGAACACCACCACCTCCACGTTCCCCTTCCAAGTCACACACCATCCCTGACTTGGAAATATATCGGCCGTTCCTTCATCGTCGCTGGATCAAAGTCTTAAAATTCCCTCCCTAACAGCACTGTAGAAGCACCTTCACCACACGGACTGCAGCGGTTCAAGAAGGCGGCTCACCACCACCTTCTCAAGGGGCAATTAGGGATGGGCAATAAATGCCCGCCTTGCCAGCGACGCCCACATCCCAGGAACAATTTTTTTTTAAAGTACCACACAGAATAATGGTGGGTGGGTGGGGGGTGGTTAGCACGAGTTTGTAGGGCGTAAAAAGTGGGGGCAGGGGGACCAAATTCAGAGCGCAACGTCCCGGGACCGATCTACGTCTGGGGTATGGGTCCTGCCATTTTGGCGCAGGCAACATCCCAGGCACCTGCCGAGCCCTTCTCAAAGAGGCCCCTTGCCGATGTAAGGAGGTGTCTAACTCACGCCCGTTTCAGGACCCCTCCAGGAAATTCGGCGGTGCAAACTAGCAGACCGAGCAACGGTAAAATAAAATACCACGTACCACGTTTGATGAGGGAGAGACAAAACCCAGCCGCGTTGGTTGTCGACCATCCTCCATCTGTCCCTGACAGATTTCTTGTCTGTTCCTTGCCACAGACAAACTTTTTTGAGGGGGGGGGGTGTGCGGTGAACTGTCATTATATTACATTCAGAACAGGTAGCTCGTAATCACACCTTTCTTCTAGTGGAGGGAATAATTACACGCCAATTACTCCTCGCTGATTAAGTTATGTGTATTCATGACCTGTGGCCCTTTATGAGTGAAGTAGCTTCAGTCTGTGGTGGATGGAGCAAAGATTATCATTAGCGTTGATTAACCATTAGCTGATGTGAATGAATATCTCACAAGTATTCCTTAAAGGGGAACATCACTGATCCTGACTGAGACAAGATACTTCCACTTGTCACCTGGAATATCTGGCGTCTCAGGCCTCCAGGATAGAAACGGTCCACTTGAATGACACCCAACAGGTCCATCTTCAACCAGTTGCCATTGAAGGTGGTTGGGAATTAACAGCATAAGAACATAAGAAATATGAGCAGGAGTAGGTCATTCGGCCCCTCGAGCCTGCTCCGCCATTACGTAAGATCATGGCTGATCTTCCAATTCAATTTCCTGCACTATCCTTCAATACCTTTAATATCCCAAAAGATCTATCGTCAATATACTCAACGACTGAGCCTCCACCCTCTGAGATTCACCACCCTCTGAGTGAAGAAATTTCTCCTCATCTCAGTCCTAAATGACCGACCCCTTATTCTGAGACTGTGACCCCTGGTTCTAGACTCCCCAGCCCGGGGGAAACATCCTCCCTGCATCTACCCTGTCAAGCCCGGTAAGAATTTTGTATGTTTCAATGAGATCACCTCTCATTCTTCTAAACTCTGGACAATATCAGGTCCGCTGGAAACGGGGTTGCACCTACCGGTGCTGACGTGTTTCCTCTGCCGCGGTGGATGAGGTGACCTCTTGAGCGAAATTTGACTCGTCATTTTTTTTCGAGCGGGCCGCAAGTCGGTCAGGATGGGGACGGAAGTGCGGGGGGGTGCGCACACTAGAGGGGCGGTAGTGGAGGCGGGACGGAGTCTCCACCGCTGTCAATCATCATCAGCCTGGCGCTGATGATGTCACGGCGCTTGTGCGTCTCCATGTCTCTCCCCTTCACTTAAAGGGGAGGGCCGCTGCGAGCTCTGCGATTATTTCCGTTCGGTCCGCCGGTCCACCAGGGGAGGGGTTTGGCCGGGCCAGCAGCCTGGCACCCAAGAGGGGGTGCCAGGCTGCCTATTGGCGGCCTGGCCGAACCCGGGGGGGGGGGGGGGGCATAATTGTCGGGCCCACCCGACAGCCGGCCGACAAAAATAAATAAAATGGCGACCGCAGCAGTGCCTCCTCCCCTTGAATGGCCACCGGGCCACCATATCACGCACACACTGAACACGGTGGGCCGACAGAAAAAGCTGTGCGGGGCACCGCGCGGCAGACCCAAGACTTTTGTCGCTGAATTTCAGTGGAGGTGCGCACTTTGATGACGCACTTAGGACGGTCGGCTGCGGCGGGGCACAAGTCGGCACCCTACCGGATAAAGCACCGAGAGGAATTTCGCTGGCGGCGGCTATTGGGCTCCAAATCGGCGGCCTCTCGGCTTCGCTGCCGGGTCGCTGCTTTCCGACGGGAAGAGGCATTTTCGGGAGGCTGAATTTCGGCCAGGATAGGCCTAGTCTGCTCAAAAACTCCTCATTGGACAATCCCCCCATCCCTGGAATCAGTCTGGTGAACCTTCGTTGCACTCCCTCTGTGGCAAGTATATCCTTCCTTCGGTAAGGAGACCTAAACTGTGCACACTGCTCGAGCTGCGGTCTCGCCAGTGCCCTGTATAATTTTACATCCTTATACTCAAATCCTCTTGTAATAAAGGCCAATGTTTTTTTTTATTCATGGGATGTGGGCGTCGCTGGCAAGGCCGGCATTTATTGCCCATCCCAAATTGCCCCTTGAGAAGGTGGTGGCGAGCCGCCTTCTTGAACCACAGAGGGGCAGTTAAGAGTCAACCACATTGCTGTGGGTCTGGAGTCACATATCGGCCAGACCGGGTAAGGGCGGTAGATTTCCTTCCCTAAAGGACATTAGCGAACCAGATGACAGTCCAGCAGTTTCATGGTCACTATTACCGATATTAGTTTTTTTAATTCCACATTTATTTAATTACCTGAATTTAAATTCCCCAGCTGCCGTGGTGGGATTTGAACTCATGTCTTCGTATCATTAGTCCAGGTCTCTGGATTACTAGTGGCAGAACCACGATGCTGCCGTTCCCATGTTGGGTACCATTCGCTTTCTTAATTGTTTGCTTGTGCCCGCCCCACGATGGCTGTGCAGTTGGATAGTGACTGTCTCTCGGTGTCCTCTGCCTCTGATGGGTTTCTGACCACTGCTGCCCCCGGCACTGATGCTGTATGGGATCGGCACCCGGCCCGAGAAACGATGGCGCCCCCCTGCTGGCTGCCATGGCCGTGCGCGCACACATCGTCTGAAATGGCGGGTAGGCTACTCTTGCTCAGTCGCAAAGGGAGGCCTTTTAATTTGCTTCTCCCACTCTTTCTGGAGTTGGGCGGTGATGCTTAACGCAATGCAGAAAACAAGCGCAGGCAGCAGAAGGAGCGTGCGGCAAACCAGACTCCCCACCCACCCTTCCCTTCAACATAGAAACATAGAAACATAGAAAATAGGTGCAGGAGTAGGCCATTCGGCCCTTCTAGCCTGCACCGCAATTCAATGAGTTCATGGCTGAACATGCAACTTCAGTACCCCATTCCTGCTTTCTCGCCATACCCCTTGATCCCCCTAGTAGTAAGGACTTCATCTAATTCCTTTTTGAATATATTTAGTGAATTGGCCTCAACAACTTTCTGTGGTAGAGAATTCCACAGGTTCACCACTCTCTGGGTGAAGAAATTCCTCCTCATCACGGTCCTAAATGGCTTACCCCTTATCCTTAGACTGTGTCCCCTGGTTCTGGACTTCCCCAACATTGGGAACATTCTTCCTGCATCTAACCTGTCTAAACCCGTCAGAATTTTAAACGTTTCTATGAGGTCCCCTCTCATTCTTCTGAACTCCAGTGAATACAAGCCCAGTTGATCCAGTCTTTCTTGATAGGTCAGTCCCGCCATCCCAGGGATCAGTCTGGTGAACCTTCGCTGCACTCCCTCAATAGCAAGAATGTCCTTCCTCAGGTTAGGAGACCAAAACTGTACACAATACTCCAGGTGTGGCCTCACCAAGGCCCTGTACAACTGTAGCAACACCTCCCTGCCCCTGTACTCAAATCCCCTCGCTATGAAGGCCAACATGCCATTTGCTTTCTTAACCGCCTGCTGTACCTGCATGCCAACCTTCAATGACTGATGTACCATGACACCCAGGTCTCTTTGCACCTCCCCTTTTCCTAATCTGTCACCATTCAGATAATAGTCTGTCTCTCTGTTTTTACCACCAAAGTGGATAACCTCACATTTATCCACATTATACTTCATCTGCCATGCATTTGCCCACTCACCTAACCTATCCAAGTTGCTCTGCAGCCTCATAGCATCCTCCTCGCAGCTCACACTGCCACCCAACTTAGTGTCAACCGCAAATTTGGAGATACTACATATAATCCCCTTGTCTAAATCATTAATGTACAATGTAAACAGCTGGGGCCCCAGCACAGAACCTTGCGGTACCCCACTAGTCACTGCCTGCCATTTTGAATAGTACCCATTTACTCCTACACTTTGCTTCCTGTCTGACAACCAGTTCTCAATCCATGTCAGCACACTACCCCCAATCCCATGTGCTTTAACTTTGCACATTAATCTCTTGTGTGGGACCTTGTCGAAAGCCTTCTGAAAGTCCAAATATACCACGTCAACTGGTTCTCCCTTGTCCACTCTACTGGAAACATCCTCAAAAAATTCCAGAAGATTTGTCAAGCATGATTTCCCTTTAACAAATCCATGCTGACTTGGACCTATCATGTCATCTCTTTCCAAATGCACTGCTATGACATCCTTAATAATTGATTCCATCATTTTACCCACTACCGATGTCAGGCTGACCGGTCTATAATTCCCTGTTATCTCTCTCCCTCCTTTTTTAAAAAGTGGGGTTACATTGGCTACCCTCCACTCCATAGGAACTGATCCAGAGTCAATGGAATGTTGGAAAATGACTGTCAATGCATCCACTATTTCCAAGGCCACCTCCTTAAGTACTCTGGGATACAATCCATCAGGCCCTGGGGATTTATCGGCCTTCAATCCCATCAATTTCCCCAACACAATTTCCCGACTAATAAGGATTTCCCTCAGTTCCTCCTCCTTACTAGACCCTGTCTGTCCCACCTGTGACAGAGACTGTAATTCCCGTATTGGACTGTTCAGTCACCTAAGAATTCATTTTTCTTCCTCGATTTCGAGGGACTGCCTAGGATGAAGCCCCATTAATCTCTTTCCCTTTCGTTTTCTGTCTGTCTTTCTCCCTTTCTCCCTCAATTTCTCTCTCCATTTCCCTCAGACTCTCCCCATCCCAGCTCTCCCCTTTTGTCCCACCTTTTTCCTCGTTCTCCGGATCTCCCTTTATTAAATCTCTCTTTCTCCCCCCAGGACATTTTTCATTCTCTTTTTTTTCTGAATCGAACATGTTGGTTGCTGCATCTCATTCCAGCTCCGAGGGGACTATGAATTCACAGAACAGATACAATTCACACCCGAGACACTATTGAAGAGCCACAAGTTGTTCGCTGCTCTGTTTACCTCTCATCTATTATTTGTGTTGGTGATGGTTTTCACTTGTAATTTTTCTTCACGCCAAGCATGATATCGTCAACCCACGCAAAAGATACTCTTGCCTCATAAGAGTGAAACAAAATGCATTAACAGCTACTTAAAGAGAAATTGCAACCATGTCTTTTCCACAACATCTGCTCTGTCTGTTTGCCCCTAATAAATGCTCCTAAGTGATTTTCTTTTTAACTGTAAAGGCACGGAAAAATGGGTCTCGATGTCGTACTGAGTACTGCACTGTTGGAGATACCGTCTTGTGAAAGAGATGCTCAACCAAGGTCTCAACAGCCTGCTAAAGGTTAGGGCTGTAAAGCGCTTTGAGACATCCGGTGGTCGTGAAAGGCGCTATATAAATGCAAGTCTTTCTTTCTTTAAAAGATCCCATAGCACTATTCAAAAAAGACTGGCCGAGTTTTTTTTTAACTATTCATTCACAGGATGTGTGCGTCACTGGCAAAGCCAGCATTTATTGCCCATCCCTAATTGCCCTTAACTGAGTGGCTCGCTAGGCCAATTTCAGAAGGGCAGTTAAGAGTCAACCACATTGCTGTGGGTCTGGAGTCACATAGAGGCCAGACCGGGTAAGGACAGCAGATTTCCTTCCCCTAAAGGGCATTAGTGAACCAGATGAGTTTTTACAACAATCCCAGAATTACATGGTCACCATTACTGATACTAGCTTTTGATTTCCAGATTTATTTAATTAACTGAATTTAAATTCCCCAGCTGCCATGGTGGAATTTTAACTCACGTCCTCGAATTCTGCCCTCTTGAGCATCCCTGATTATAATTGCTCAACCATTGGTGGCCGTGCCTTCTGTTGCCTAGGTCCCAAGCTCTGGATTACTAATCCAGTAACATCAGCATCGTTCTTTGTACTTGAGTTCTCCTGGTGTCCTGGTCAACATTTATCTACAAAGTTGATGGGCTGGAAGAGACCAGCTGGTCCAACAGGCCTGCCTCTTGATCAGCACCACCAAAACAGGTCATAAGCAGCTCAGTTCAGTCTTGACCCAATTGTTATCACCTTCGCCTCTGAGTCAGAAGGCCCTCGATTTCAAAATTCTCATCTATATTTTCAAATCCCTCCATGGCCTCACCCCTCCCTACCTCTGTAACCTCCTCCAGCCCCACAACCCCCCCCCCTCCCGAGATGTCCTCATTCCTCCAATTCTGCCCTCTTGCGCATCCCTGATTATAATCGCTCAACCATTGTGTTATGTCTCAAATAAAGCAATGTAACTGAGTACTGTAGACGTGAGTAAGTGTGACCTTAGTCTCTTTATTCTAACTCCAGAGTGCTGGTACAGCATGGGAGGCCTGCTTACATACAGTGCTCCCAAGGGATGCTGGGATCCCTTGGGACTCCAACAGATGCACCCTCTCTAGTGGCGGGGGAATGCTAGTTACATAGGGGTCAAGTTTTGGCCGGAGTTGCTCCTATTTTTTTGGAGCAACTGGTTTAAAATGGAATATCTTAGAAATTGCAATTCTCGGCATTTAGTTTGCTCTAGTTCTAGTCAGTTCGAACAGTTTCATTTTGGAACAGATTTTTTTTTCAAAAGGGGGCGTGTCCGGCCACTTACGCCTGTTTTGAAAGTTTAGGCAGTGAAAACATACTCCAAACTAACTTAGAATGGAGTAAGTGTAGATTTTTGTGCGCTCAGAAAAACCTTGCCTACACTTAGAAATCAGGCGTAGGGAACGAGAGATGGGGGGATGGGGGGAGGGAAGTTTGCAAACATTAAACACTTCACTTTTACAAATAAAGAGCCATCATCAATAATAAATGATAAATAAATCAATAAACCAACCAATAAATCAATCAAAAAAAATTAAAAAATTAAAAATAAAAAAAATTTAAAAATCAATAAATAAAAAATTAAGTTTCTACTCACTGACTGCAGCATCGGGAGCCTTCCAACAGCATGCTGGGACAGCCCCCCCGCAGTGTGTCGCTCTCTGTCTCTGTCAGTGTCTCTCTCTCTCTGTCTGTCAGTGTCTCTCTCTCCCTGTCTGTCAGTGTCAGTGTCTCTCTCTCTCTCTGTCTGTCAGTGTCTCTCTCTCTCTGTCTGTCAGTGTCAGTGTCTCTCTCTCTCTGCCTGTCAGTGTCTCTCTCTCTCTCTGTCTGTCAGTGTCAGTGTCTCTCTCTCTCTGTCTGTCAGTGTATCTCTCTCTCTGTCAGTGTCAGTGTCTCTCTCTCTGTCTGTCTGTCAGTGTCTCTCTCTCTGTCTGTCAGTGTCTATGTGCTTCTGACAGCGAGGGGAGAGGGGGAGGAGGAGAGGGGGAGGAGAGAGGGGGGAGAAGAGATGGAGGGAGGGGGGAAAGAGGAGAGGGAGGGAGGGCAGGGAGAGGAGAGGGAGGGAGGGGGTGAGAGGAGAGGGAGGAGGAGAGGGAGGGAGAGAGGGGGAGGAGAGGGAGGGAGAGGGAGAGGGAGAGAAGAGGGAGGAAGAGGGAGAGAGGAAGGGGAGGAGTATATGGAGAGGAGAGGGAGGGAGAGGAGAGGGAGAGAGGGAGGGAAGGAGGAGAGGGAGGGAGAGGGAGAAAAGAGGGAGAGGAGAGGGAGGGAGAGCGAGAGAGGGAGGGGAGGAGGAGAGGGAGAGGAGAGGGAGGGAGAGGAGAGGGAGAGAGGGAGGGGAGGAGGAGAGGGAGGGAGGGGAGAGGGAGAGAAGAGGGAGGGAGAGGAGAGGGAGAGGAGAGGGAGAGGGAAAGGAGAGGGAGGGAGAGGGAGAGGAGAGGGAGGGAGAGCGAGAGAGGGAGGGGAGGAGGAGAGGGAGAGGAGAGGGAGGGAGAGGAGAGGGAGGGGAGGAGGAGAGGGAGGGAGGGAAGAGGGAGAGGAGAGGGAGGGAGAGGAGAGGGAGAGGAGATGGAGAGAGAGGAGAGGGAGGGAGTGGAGAGGGAGAGGAGAGGGAGGGAGAGGAGAGGGAGAGAGGGAGGGGAGGAGGAGAGGGAGAGGAGAGGGAGGGAGATGAGAGGGAGGGAGGGGAGAGGGAGGGAGAGGAGAGGGAGAAAAGAGGGAGAGGAGAAGGAGGGAGAGCAAGAGAGGGAGGGGAGGAGGAGAGGGAGAGGAGAAGAAGGGAGAGAAGAGGGAGAGAGGAGGGGAGGAGGAGAGAGAGGGAGGGGAGAGGGAGAAAAGAGGGAGAGGAGAGGGAGGGAGGGAGGGAGAGTGAGAGAGGGAGGGGAGGAGGAGAGGGAGGGAGGGGAGAGGGAGAGAAGAGGGAGGGAGAGGAGAGGGAGAGGAGAGGGAGAGAGGGAGGGGAGGAGGAGAGGGAGGGAGGGGAGAGGGAGAAAAGAGGGAGAGGGAGGGAGGGAGAGCGAGAGAGGGAGGGGAGGAGGAGAGGGAGAGGAGAGGGAGGGAGAGGAGAGGGAGAGAGGGAGGGGAGGAGGAGAGGGAGGGAGGGGAGAGGGAGAGAAGAGGGAGGGAGAGGAGAGGGAGAGGGATAGGAGAGGGAGGGAGAGGAGAGGGAGGGCAGAGGGAGAGGAGAGGGAGGGAGAGGAGAGGAGAGGGAGGGAGAGGAGAGGGAGAGAGAGGGAGGAAGGAGAAGAGGAGGGAGGGAGAGGGAGAAAAGAGGGAGAGGAGAGGAGGGAGGGAGAGCGAGAGAGGGAGGGGAGGAGGAGAGGGAGAGGAGAGGGAGGGAGAGGAGAGGGAGAGAGGGAGGGGAGGAGGAGAGGGAGGGAGGGGAGAGGGAGAGGAGAGGGAGAGGAAGAGGAGAGGGAGGGATTGGAGAGGGAGGGAGGGGAGAGGGAGAGGAGAGGGAGGGAGAGGAGAGGGAGAGAGGGAGGGGAGGAGGAGAGGGAGAGGAGATGGAGGGAGAGGAGAGGGAGGGAGGGGAGAGGGAGAGGAGAGGGAGGGAGAGGAGAGGGAGAGAGGGAGGGAAGGAGGAGAGGGAGGGAGGGGAGAGGAAGAGGAGAGGGAGGGAGAGGGGGGAGGCTGAACGGGCCCGGCCGACGAGAAGAATCTGGGCCGAAGACTTTGGGCAGGGCACGCCCCAGCAAGATGCCGGGTGGGCGGGCCCCGCCGAAGGAAGAGGGAGCGGACCGGACCTGAAGGGGTTGGGCGGGGGAGCCAGAGCGGAGCGGGAGCTGGGGCGGGGGAGCGGATGGCAGCAGAGCGTGAGCTGAACGGAGGGGAGTGGGGTGCCGGAGCCACAGCCATTCGGCCAGGGCTAGGGACGGTGTGCTTTGGGCCCCTCCCACACAGTTTCAGGCGCCTTGAGCTACTGCACATGCGCGCCCACTGTAGCGCGCATGTGCAAAGGTCCCGGCATTGTTTTCAGTGCAGGGACCTGGCTCCGCCCCCCACAGCTCGTGCTGCGCCGCGCCGAGGGCCTGGATCGACCTGAGGGAGTGGAGAATACCGAGGTAAGTTTTCAGTGCGGTTTTGAGCGCAGAAATCAGGCGTGGGTCGCGGGGCTGCTCCGTTCTAAGCGCGGCCCGAAACTTGACCCCATAGTGTTGCATACATAACACATCGGTGGCTGTGTCTTCTGCTGCCTGGGCCCCAAGCTCTGGAACTCCCTCCCTAAACCTCTTCCGCCTCGCTACCTCTCTTTCCTCCTTTAAGAGGCTCCTTAAAACCTGCCTCTTTGACCAAGCTTTTGGTCACCTGCCCTAATTTCTACATATGTGGCTCGGTGTCAAAACATTCTTTTGTCTCATACCACAGCTGCGAGGCTCCTTAGGACATTTCACTACGTTAAAGGCGCTATATAAATATAAGTTGTTGTTGTTGTTATTGATAGGGCCTGTAAGCTCACAACAGATATCAAATCCTTCCGAAGTAACAGGAAATGCTGCAATTTTTAGGAGAAATATTGGGGCTGATTTCCTAATCCGTCACTTTGGCTCCACTGAAGCATGTTTTCATGTAGAGACAACAACACATGCTGTAAAATCGACTCCATCAATTCACCTGCCTGCAAGAAACCCAATACAAAGGATGGCAGTACATGGATAAACAAATGATAATAATCTGTTGTGGATAAACAAATGATAATAATCTGTTGTTTAAAGTACTTAGATCTCGTCATTCTAGCCTTGCAGTAGGACTAGGCTTGTATTCCCTTGAGCACAGACGATTACAGGGCGATCTCATTGCGATAGTTAAGATGATTAAAGGAATTGCTGGGGTTGATAGAGAAAAAAACGATTTCCTCTGGAGCAGGGAGTCGAGAATAAGGGGGACATGACATAAAACGGACTGCCTACGAACCGGAAGCTACTGGACGCTGCCGGGAGCTGCCGGAAGCAATCTGCACATAAATGTCAACTTTCATAACTTTCATTAACCCAATAGAAACACCAATTCAAATTTTAATTGTAGTTTTTTTTTCGTCTCAGTTTACAGCAGCGATCTCGTTTCCCCACCCCCCCGCCCCCTGCTCCCTATTGTCGGTAATATTTAATATTAAACCGCAGTGTCGGCTGTGGCTCAGTGGGCAGCACACTCGCCTCTGAGTCAGAAGGTTGTGGGTTCAAGTCCCGCACAAAAATCCAGGCTGACACTCCCAGTGCCGTGCTGAGGGAGGGCTGCACTGTCGGAGGTGCCGTCTTTCGGATGAGATGTCAAACCGAGTTCCCGTCTGCTCTCTCAGGTGGACGTAAAAGATCCCATGGCACTATTTCGAAGAAGAGCAAGGGGAGTTATCCCTGGTGTCCTGGGTCAATATTTATTCCTCAATCAACATCACAGAAACAGGTTATCTGGTCATTATCACATTGCTGTTTGTGGGAGCTTGCTGTGTGCAAATTGTCTGCCGTGTTTCCTACATTACAACAGTGACTGCACTCCAAAAGTACTTCATTGGCTGTAAAGCGCTTTGAGACGTCTGGTGGCCGTGAAAGGCGCTATATAAATGCAAGTCTGTCTGTCAAGGTGGGTAGATGGGGCTAAGATACAGATCAGCCACGTTCTAATTGAATGGCGGAACGGGCTCGAGACACCTGAATGGCCTGTTTGTAAGTCAGAAAGGTGAAGTTAATGACAATGCTAGTTAATAATCCTGACCATAAAGCAGCAAGTACCGCCCAGTCTTCCTGTTGGAAGCGGTGAGGAATATCCTCCCTTGCAGGAAAATGTCCTCACTGTCCGTTGTCACAAGGCTTAGCTTCACAGCAGAATCAATAGTTAGCCAGGAAAAGGCTGGAATCCATTTTGGGAAGTGCACTGTCTGTTTAGAGACTGTTCTGCTCGCGAGTGGAGAGCCACGGGCGTTTATTGAAAGTCAACACATTCGCAGCGAGCACAATTTGTTTCCAGCCAGCTTCCTGTATTTGCCGATGTAACTTAACATTTTGAGGAGAGTGAGAGTTTTTTTTATTCCTGTTATTGGTTTCTCAAGCACAAGCACATTTTCCATTATGTATGACTAGAAGATGACAGAGTGAGGGTATATTAAAAAAAAAACATATTATTGAATGTTCAAAGGTCCCAGAGACAATCCATTATGCACACATTGAATCAGGGTGAACGATGGTTTGGGAAGCAAGAAAAAAAAAAGAGGGTTTATTTTTAGCGGTGGACTTCACAACTTTTGTAGCTTTATTTTTTTTTGATTCATTCACAGGATGCGGGCATCATCGGCAAGGCCAGCATTTATTCACCCATCCCTAATTGCCCTAAAGAAGGTAGTGGTGAGCTGCCTTATACAACTGAGTGGCTCGCTAGGCCATTCTCAGAGGGCAGTGGATCTGGAGTCACATACCGGCCAGACCAGGTCAGGGTGGCAGATTTCCTTCCCTAAAGGACATTGATGAACCAGATGCATTTTTACAACAATGCAGCAGTTTCATGGTCACCATTACTAACATCAGCTTCTTTTTTTAATTCCAGATCGATTTAATTCTCCACCCCCTGCTGCAGTGGAAGGATTTGGACTCAAATCTCCAGAACATTATTGAACCAACTGGGTTTTTCCAACAACACAGTAGTCTGACTCTAGCTTCTTAAATCCATATTTATTTAATTAACTGAATTTAAATTCCACAGCTGCCGTGGTGGGATTTGAACTCACATCTCTGGATTGTTAGTCCAAGCTTCTGGATGACTGGCCCAGCAACATCACCACTATGCCACCAAACCTCATCATAATAAATGGGCAGAATTCGCCTCAGCAGTCAGCCTGGTGGCGTTCATTCTTTTAGAGTCAAGTCGCTCGCGGTCCGCTTCACAACAGTCGCAGTCAATGGTGATGCAATGCTACCCAGCATGCACCAGAGGTGGGCGAACTAATTGAACCCCTGACGATAGTTGCTAAGAATGCCCAATCCAGCGAGACGGGGATATCTCCACTTCACAGCAACTGGTGAAAGGGCGCTTCCGCGAACAAACTACAGAGACTTTGGCGCGAGACGGGCGATATCGGACCGGCCGCCCGTTGTACACAGCGCCTGACACGCAAAGCCTCCCTGATAAAGTGCAACATCCCCACCGACACCTGGGAGTCCCTGGCCAAAGGCCGCCCGAAGCGGAGGAAGAGCATCCGGGAGGGCGCTGAGCACCTCGAGTCTCGTCGCCGAGAGCGTGCAGAAATCAAGCGCAGGCAGCGGAAGGAGCGTGCGGCAAACCAGTCCCACCCACCCTTTCCCTCAACCACTCTCTGTCCTGTGACAGAGACTGTAATTCCCGAATTGGACTGTTCAGTCACCTGAGAACTCACTTTTAGAGTGGAAGCAAGTCTTCCTCGATTTCGAGGGACTGCCTATGATGATGATGATACTCAGTTCCACTGGAGCAGATTGACGTATCTCTGCATAGAGCAGAGAGTCCTGAAATTAACTTTTGACCACATATCCGCAGCATAACTAAGACCGTCTATTTCCACCTCTGTAACATTCCCCCGTCCAAGCCCCTGCCTCAGCTCATCCGCTGCTGGAGCCCTCATCCATGCCATTGTTACCTCTAAGACATGACTATTCCAACGCACTCCTGGCTGACATTGTACCCTTCATTGCCGCCTCTGTTTGCGGCCCGGAGGGACGGTAATGGCGGCGGAAATCATTTCCGGGCGGGCGGCCAGCTGCCCGTGCCCCGTCGGGATATTCGGTGGCCAGGTCTGCGGGGGCGGGGAGAGGTACCGCCCGGGAGAGGCGAGCCGCTGTATAACGCCCCCGGTTGCATCACCGTCTCAATATTTGTGTCGCGCCCGATCGGTAGCGCTCTGCAGCACCCCCTAGTGGGACCGCCTGGGAAAGCGGGTGGTCTGAGCTGTCGCGGTCGCAGTGAGAGAAGGAACGTCGGCCTGAGTGAAAATCCCGAGCTAAACACCTGGCCTCGGAGCGCCCTAAGAGAGGCTTCCCTGGTGTAAAAAGAAATTGGTTAAAAATCCCACCGAGAAACATTTATGGTTGCGATTTATGTTTATGTGGGGTGAGCAAGGTATTGGGAATGTTTTTCGGTGGGATTTTTAACCAATTTTTTTGTCCCCAGGGAAGCCTCTCTCAGGGCGCTCCGAGGCCAGACGTTTAGCTCGGAATTTTCACTTGCTCAGCTGGCCTAGCTCCCTAGGAGAAGTGTGTAACGCCTCCCTTAGCGCTGCACCCCATACTCAGGGCCCAGCTACTGAACTTTGGGGCTGCAGCCGCAAACCACTTCCCGGGCGCTAACTTTACCGCCCTGCCGCCATTAGCGCCTCAAAATGGGCGGTACCAAATTTCCACCCCAGCATGTTTAAGAAAATGCAATTGTGAAAGCTATTCCCTTTTCAATCTAACAAATTCCGATGTCATAAAAAAGCTCGGGGTTCCATTAGTTCCCCTACCTCTGGTGCATGCTGGGTAGCATGACATCAGTGTTGACTGCGACTGTAGTGAAACAGTCCGTGAGCGACTCGATTGACAAACAATGACAATAGCTGAGGACCATCATAAAGCTACCTAAGTTGAGAAGTCTACCATTAAAAGCAAATCTTCTAAGAACGTAAGAAATAGGAGCAGGATTAGGCCATTCGGCCCATCAAGCCTGCTTCGCCATTCACTAAGATCATGGCTGATCTTTCTCTTTTTCTTTCTCCTCCATAATGTTTCCCCAAACTTGTGACCATTCAAAATTATGTTTTTTTTTTAATATAACTTCACTCTGTCCTCTTTCCGCCATATGTCATGGAAAATGTGCTTGTGCTTGAGAAACTAATACCCCCAAAAAAACCCTCTCAAAAGGTCGAGACAGTTCAGGTCAAGTCTCAGTGAGGAGGCACAACAAGAATCTCTATAAAATACCAGAAATAGTGACCTTGGGTGCCTAAGATTTTGAGCGTCCATCTACGGCCATTCACAACGGGCGTAATGCAGGAAATTTGCGTTCAATGGTTTTTGCATGGGGCGGAGGTATGTTAATTAGCCATTGACTGCTAGTGGGTGTAACTTGGGAGCTGTGCAAAAAATGTTTTTTATTTGTTCCGGTATGTGGGCGTCGCTGGCAAGGCCGGCATTTATTGCCCATCCCTAATTGCCCTTGAGAAGGTGGTGGTGAGCCGCCTTCTTGAACCGCTGCAGTCCGTGTGGTGAAGGAGCTCCCACGGTGCTGTTAGGGAGGGAGTTCCAGGGTTTTGACCCCGCCACGATGAAGGCATGACCAATATATTTCCAAGCCAGGACGGTGTGTCTTGGAGCTGGAGGGGAGCTCGGTGCGTCACACATCTTTCCCCTTCATAAGGTCGTGGGTTCAAGTCCCACTCCAGGAACTTATAGCACAAACAATCTAGGCCGGCACTCCAGTGCAGTGCTGAGGGAGTGCTGCACTGTCGGAGGTGCCGTCTTTTGGATGAGGCGTTAAACCGAGGCCCCGTCTGCTCTCGCAAGTGGAGGTAAAAGATCTCATGGCACTATTTCGAAGAAGAGCAGAGGAGGTGTCCTGGGGTCAATATTTATCCCTCAATTAAGATAACAAAAAAACAGATTATCTGGGTCATCATCACATTGCTGTTTGTGGGAGCTTGCTGTGCGCAAATTGGCTGCCGCATTTCCCACATTCCAACAGTGACTACTGTCCAAAAGCATTTCATTGGCTGTAAAGCGCTTTGAGACGTGCGGTGGTCGTTAAAGGCGCTATATAAATCCAAGTCTTTCTTTCTTTCAGATGGGTCGATGGAATCTTTGCGCCAGACTGCTTCTTTATCCATCCATAATTAAGCCGTGGATCTATGTACTATTAGCACTTAATCGGCATAGATGCAATGAACTGCTTCACGTGTTCTTGAGATATGAAAGCCCGGTCAATTGAATCATTGGAAGCATTCCCTTCGTTTCCAGACACTGTCTGTGCCGTTCTCAGATTCACAGTACCTGTTCTACTGCAGCGCTTCAAGGCCATCTGTCTATCACCAGCTTTTAATGTTGTTTCCCAGCTAATTAAAACTCTCCTCCTGGTCCAGCGCAGATCTAATAACCTGCTTTGGTTCAGAGTTATTCATTCATCAGGTACAGCAGCTATTAACTGTCACGCCAAATCATTCAGGCCTTAAAGGGAAGCACATGCTTTTCCGTTTTAGACCATCGTCCTCCTCATTGAGCTGCTAAAGTGCACTCAGATATAATAGGTATTGAATGAGAATAGCTGCCGTTCGTGATCAGTGACACGTTCTGAATGCAGATCCGTACTAACTGAAAAAAATATAAGGATAGGGGGAGACTCTTAAAAACGTAAGAAATAGGGGCAGGAGTAGGCCATACAGCCCCTCGAGCCTGCTCCGCCATTCAATACGATCATGGCTGATCTGATCTTGACCTCAGCTCCACTTCCCCGCCCGCTCCCCATTCAGAAATAGAAACATAGAAAATAGGTGCAGGAGTAGGCCATCAGCCCATCGAGCCTGCACCACCATTCAATAAGATCATGGCTGATCATTCGCCTCAGTACCACTTTCCTGCTTTCTCTCCATACCCCTTGATCCCTTCAGCCATAAGGGCCATATCTAACTCCTTCTTGAATACATCCAACGAACTGGCATCAACAACTCTTTGCGGTAGGGAATTCCACAGGTTCACCACTCTCTGGGTGAAGAACTTTCTTCTCATCTCGGTCCTAAATGGCTTACCCCTTATCCTTAGACTGTGACCCCTGGTTCTGGACTTCCCCAAGATTGGGAACATTCTTCCTGCATCTAACCTGTCTAAACCCGTCAGAATTTTAAATGTTTCTATGAGATCCCCTCTCATTCTTCTGAACTCCAGTGAATACAAGCCCAGTTGATCCAGTCTTTCTTGATATGTCAGTCTCGCCATCCCGGGAATCAGTCTGGTGAACCTTCGCTGCACTCCCTCAATAGCAAGAATGTCCTTCCTCAAGTTAAGAGACCAAAACTGTACACAATACTCCAGGTGTAGCCTCACCAAGGCCCTGTACAACTGTAATAACACCTCCCTGCCCCTGTACTCAAATCCCCTCGCTATGAAGGCCAACATGCCATTTGCTTTCTTAACCACCTGCTGTACCTGCATGCCAACCTTCAATGACTGATGTACCATGACACCCAGGTCTCGTTGCACCTCCCCTTTTCCGAATCTGTCACCATTCAGATAATAGTCTGTCTCTCTGTTTTTACCACCAAAGTGGATAATCTCACATTTATCCACATTATACTTCATCTGCCATGCATTTGCCCACTCACCTAACCTATCCAAGTCTCTCTGCAGTCTCATAGCATCCTCCTCACAGCTCACAATGCCACCCAACTTAGTGTCATCTGCAAATTTGGAGATACTACATTTAATCCCCTCGTCTAAATCATTAATGTACAGTGTAAACAGCTGGGGCCCCAGCACAGAACCATGCGGTACCTCACTAGTCACTGCCTGCCATTCTGAAAAGTATCCATTTACTCCTACTCTTTGCTTCCTGTCTGACAACCAGTTCTCAATCCACGTCAGCACACTACCCCCAATCCCATGTGCTTTAACTTTGCACATTAATCTCTTGTGTGGGACCTTGTCGAAAGCCTTCTGAAAGTCCAAATATACCACATCAACTGGTTCTCCTTTGTCCACTCTACCTGTTACATCCTCAAAAAATTCCAGAAGATTTGTCAAGCATGATTTCCCTTTCATAAATCCATGTTGACTTGGACTGATCCTGTCACTGCTTTCCAAATGCGCTGTTATTTCATCTTTAATAATTGATTCCAACATTTTCCCCACTACTGATGTCAGGCTATAATTACCCGTTTTCTCTATCCCTCCTTTTTTTTAAAGTGGTGTTACATTAGCTACCCTCCAGTCCATAGGAACTGATTCAGAATCGATAGACTGTTAGAAAATGATCACCAATGCATCCACTATTTCTAGGACCACTTTCTTAAGTACTCTGGGATGCAGCCTATCAGGCCCCGGGGATTTATCGCCCTTCAATCTCATCAATTTCCCTAACACAATTTCCCGCCTAATAAGGATATCCTTCAGTTACTCCTTCTCACTCGACCCTCGGTCCCCTCGTGTAAAGTCCTGACTCTGCAGTACAGACTTACACAAGGCACATGCTGAAGTCAAGGTCACTCTGGACCTGCACCTTTATTTCACAGCTCTCGAGTGCCACGCCTGCCTGAGACCTGTCTTTATATACCTGTGTGGAACAGGTATGCAGTGTCTCCTGCAAGTGCACCCAGTATGCTTGTGGTTACAGGTCATATCGTTACAATCATGTATAGCATGGTAAGATACAGTTATATACAGTAGTGTGAGATACATGACATCACCCTCCCCCAAGGTCTTATTGTCTTTATAGATTCAGTCTCTCAGGTGGTCTACGCTCTCGCGTGGAGCGTCTTAGTTGTGGTTCAGTTGTTTGCCTTGGTGCCTGTTTTACTTTCGGTGTGATTGTTGGTATCTCGCCTGGGCTGTCTGTTTCGTTCAGTATGATTGCTGGTATCTCGCCTAGGCTGTCTGTTGAGATTGCCCTTTCCTCAGGTTGTTCCCTCTGTCTGTCCACCAGGTGCGGTGTGAGTTCCACATTGTAGTCTGCCTCTGCTTCTGCAGTGTTGTTGGAGAATCTACTTTTTACTTGATCTACATGCCTCCGGCAGGTTTGGCCATTGTCCATTTGTACAACCAGTAGCCTGTTTCTTTCTTTGCCTGTTACTGTCCCTGTAAGCCATTTGGGACCCCTGCCATAGTTTAGCACAAACAATTTGTCCCCTATCTCATTCCACCTCCCCCTCGAATTTCGGTCATGGTATTCGGTTAGCTTCTGGCGCTTTGCCTCAACAATTTCAGGCGTAAACATCATCCCATTTCCAATTTAGTTTTGCCAGCCAGCTTCTCCCCAACAGTGCTGGGAGATCTCCGGGGACAATCCACAGGGGAAGTCGGTTCACCGTCCCTTTGTGTGTGACTAAGAGCATGGCGCTGCCAAGGACTGGGACAATTTCTTTGGTATAGCTCCTTAGTTTGGTGTCGATCCTTGTGAGTTTTGGTCTGTTGCTTTTGTGCAGCCACAGCTGTTCAAATCGTTGGATGCTCATGAGAGATTGACTAGCACCCGTGTCCAGTTCCAAGTTGACGGGTATCCCATTGAGTAGGACCCTCATCATTATTGGAGGCGTCTTGTTGTAAGAACAGTGGACATTGATCATGTTGACCCGCTGTACATCGGCGTCCTGGGCACTGTCCCCACCGTCTTCTGGTCCGCTTTCCGACCCTTCCGATTCGTATACCAGCCGAGCTGCTATTTTTCTGCACATGCGAGCCAGATGCCCTGTATAGTTGCAGTATCTGCAAACAGCATGCTGAAATTGATGTTTTGTTAGTTGTCATACTCGCAGTATAGATCAACCTCGTTTCTTCTTATCCTGCTAAGAATATCTGTGCAACCAGTGCTGCTGCCTCTAGGGTCAAGTTCTTGGTCTCTAAAAGCTTTCGGAATATGCCTGCGTGGCCTATTCCTTCAATAAAAAAGTCTCTCAGTACTTCTCTCCTTAATTCATCGGAGAACTCACATAAACTAGCCAGCCTCCGAAGTTTTGCCACAAAGTCGGGTATGCTCTGGCCCACACAGCATCTGTAGTTGTAGAACCTGTGTCTGGCCACGTGTAGGCTGCTCGCTGGCTTCAGGTGGCCTCTCACCAGTGTGCTCAACTCCTCAAACGACTTGCTTGCTGGTTTCTCGGGTGCTAGCAGATCCTTCATTAAGGCGTATGTTTTCGAGCCACAGCTGGTCAAGAGATGGGCTCTTCTCTTGTCTGCCTTGTCGTCTCCCAACCAGTCTTTGGTTACAAAGCTTTGCTGGAGCCTTTCTATAAAGTCCTCCCAATTGTCTCCAGCATTGTATTTCTCATCTGAGCCGTTGGTAGCCATTTTGTGGATTCTGTGATCCCGTAACTCGTCGCCACTGTCAAATCCTGACCCTGCAGTACAGACTTACATGAGGCACATGCTGAAGTCAAGGTCACTCTGGGCCTGCACCTTTATTTCACAGCTCTCGAGTGCCACACTTGCCTGAGACGTGCCTTTATATACCTGTGTGGAACAGGTATGCAGTGTCTCCTGCAAGTGCACCCCTGGTGGTAAGGTATGCTTGTGGTTACAGGTCATATCTAGTATACAGTCTAGTTACAGTCATGTATAGCATGGTAAGATACAGTTATATACAGTAGTGTGAGATACATGACACCTAGTACTTCCGGAAGGTTATTTGTGTCTTCCTTCGTGAAGACAGAACCAAAGTATTTGTTCAACTGGTCTGTCATTTCTTTGTTCCCCATTATAAATTCATCTGAATCTGACTGCAAGAGACCTACGTTTGTCTTCACTAGTCGTTTTCTCTTCACATTTCTATAGAAGCTTTTGCATTCAGTTTTTAATTTCCCAGCAAGCTTCCTCTCATACTCTATTTTCCCCCTCCTAATTAAACCCTTTGTCCTCCTCTGCTGAATTCTAAATTTCTCCCAGGTTTGCTGCTTTTTCTGGCCAATTTATATGCTTCTCCCTTGGATTTAACACTATCCTTAATTTCCCTTGTTAGCCATGGTTGAACCACCTTCCCTGTTTTATTTTAATTCCAGACAGTGATGTACAATTGTTGAAGTTCATCCATGTGATCTTTAAATGTTTGCCATTGCCTATCCACCGTCAACCCTTTAAGTATCATTTGCCAGTCTATTCTAGCCAATTCACATCTCAGACTATCGAAGTTACCTTTCCTTAAGTTCAGGACCCTAGTCTCTGAATTAACTGTCACTCTCCATCTTAATAAGGAATTCTACCATATTATGGTCACTCTTCCCCAAGGGGCCTCGCACTACAAGATTGCTAATTAGTCCTTTCTCATTACACATCACCCAGTCTAGTATGGCCATCCTTCAAGTTGATTCCTCGACATATTGGTCAAGAAAACTGAGGGTGGATTCACTCTGGAGCATCCACGATGCTGAGAATGACGTGAGTAGCACGTGTAGCGAGCTGGTCTTACCACAGGTGAAGGGTCCACAGTCAGCTAGGGAATGGAAGACCAGCAGGAAGAGCAGTGCAAGGAAGGTAGTGCAGGGGTCCCCTGCGGTCATCCCCCTGCAAAACAGATACACCGTTTTGAGTACTGTTGAGGGGGATGACTCATCAAGTATAATGTGGATAAATGTGAGGTTATCCACTTTGGTGGTAAAAATAGAGAGACAGACTATTATCTGAATGGTGACAGATTAGGAAAAGGGGAGGTGCAAAGAGACCTGGGTGTCATGGTACATCAGTCATTGAAGGTTGGCATGCAGGTACAGCAGACGGTTAAGAAAGCAAATGGCATGTTGGCCTTCATAGCGAGGGGATTTGAGTACAAGGGCAGGGAGGTGTTGCTACAATTGTACAGGGCCTTGGTGAGGCCACACCTGGAGTATTGTGTACAGTTTTGGTCTCCTAACCTGAGGAAGGACATTCTTGCTATTGAGGGAGTGCAGCGAAGGTTCACCAGACTGATTCCCGGGATGGCGGGACTGACATATCAAGAAAGACTGGATCAACTGGGCTTGTATTCACTGGAGTTCAGAAGAATGAGAGGGGATCTCATAGAAACATTTAAAATTCTGACGGGGTTAGACAGGTTAGATGCAGGAAGAATGTTCCCAATGTTGGGGGAGTCCAGAACCAGGGGACACAGTCTAAGGATAAGGGGGAAGCCATTTAGGACCGAGATGAGGAGGGATTTCTTCACCCAGAGAGTGGTGAACCTGTGGAATTCTCTACCACAGAAAGTTGTTGAGGCCAATTCACTAAATATATTCAAAAAGGAGTTAGATGAAGTCCTTACTACTAGGGGAATCAAGGGGTATGGTGAGAAAGCAGGAATGGGGTACTGAAGTTGCATGTTCAGCCATGAACTCATTGAATGGCGGTGCAGGCTAGAAGGGCCGAATGGCCTACTCCTGCACCTATTTTCTATGTTTCTATGTTTCTATCAGGGGAGGGCAGCAGCAGCCAAGTTCATGGCACCATGGCTGGCTCTGCTGCACAGGAGGGCAGGAAAAAGAGTGGGAGAGCGATAGTGATAGGGGATTTAATTGTAAGGGGAATAGATAGGCGTTTCTGCGGCCGCAACCAAGACTCCAGGATGGTATGTTGCCTCCCTGATGCAAGGATCAAGGATGTTTCGGAGCGGGTGCAGGACATTCTAAAAAGGGAGGGAGAACAGCCAGTTGTCGTGGTGCACATTGGTACCAACTGTTATGTAATGATGTGTGTATCGTCCCAGTACCTTAAATGTAATGTAAGTACTATGCCACACCACAGAGGGCGCTGCGGTGGGAAACCCTGGTAGCACCTGTAACAAGGACTATATAAGGCTGACCACCACACCTGGGAGGCACTCTGGAGCTGAACAATAAAGGACGAAGGTCACAGCAGTTAGACTTACACCAGACCGTGTGGAGTCAGTGATTTGTGTGCGACATACACCACACCAACGACATAGGTAAAAAAAGGGATGAGGTCCTACAAGACGAATTTAAGGAGCTAGGAGCTAAATTAAAAAGTAGGACCTCAAAAGTAGTAATCTCGGGATTGCACATGCTCGTCAGGGTTAGGGTTAGGGTTAGGGTTAGGGTTAGGGTTAGGGTTAGGGTTAGGGATAGCGCAGATGAATACGTGGCTTGAGCAGTGGTGCAGCAGGGAGGGATTCAAATTCCTGGGGCATTGGAACCGGTTCTGGGGGAGGTGGGACCAGTACAAACCGGACGGTCTGCACCTGGGCAGGACCGGAACCAATGTCCTAGGGGGAGTGTTTGCTAGTGCTGTTGGGGAGGAGTTAAACTAATATGGCAGGGGGATGGGACCAATGCAGGGAGACAGAGGGAAACAAAAAGGAGACAAAACCAAAAGACAGAAAGGAGATGAGTAAAAGTGGAGGGCAGAGAAACCCAAGGCAAAAAACAAAAAGGGCCATTGAATATAAAGGGGCTGCAGGAGGGGTCAAAACTAAAAATCATGGTTTAAAAACTAGGATTAAAACACTCTACCTAAACGCACGCAGCATTCGAAATAAAGTAAACGAGTTGACGGCACAAATCATTACAAATGGGTAAGATTTGGTGGCCATTACAGAAACATGGTTGCAGGGTGGCCAAGACTGGGAATTAAACATACAGGGGTATCTGACGATTCGGAAAGATAGACAAGAAGGGAAAGGAGGTGGGGTAGCTCTGTTAATAAAGGATGATATCAGGGCAGTTGTGAGAGACGATATTGGCTCTAATGAACAAAATGTTGAATCTGTGGGTGGAGATTAGAGATAGTAAGGGGAAAAAGTCACTGGTGGGCGTCGTTTATAGGCCCCCAAATAATAACTTCACGGTGGGGAGGGCAATAATCAAGGGAATAATGGAGGCATGTGAAAAAGGAACGGCAGTAGTCATGGGGGATTTTAACCTACATATCGATTGGTCAAATCAAATCGCACGGGGTAGCCTGGAGGAGGAATTCATGGAATGCATACGGGATTGTTTCTTAGAATAGTATGTTACAGAACCTACAAGGGAGCAAGCTATCTTAGATCTGGTCCTGTGTAATGAGACAGGAAAAATAAACGATCTCCTAGTAAAAGATCCTCTCGGAATGAGTGATCACAGTATGGTTGAATTTGTAATACAGATTGGGGGTGAGGATGTTGTGTCAGAAACGAGTGTACTATGCTTAAACAAAGGGGACTACAGTGGGATGAGGGCAGAGTTGGCTAAAGTAGACTGGAAATAAAGACTAAACGATGGCACAATTGAGGAACAGTGGAGGACTTTTAAGGAACAAAAATATATTCCAGTGAAAAAGAAGGGTGGTAAGAGAAGGGATAACGAGCCGTGGATAACCAAGGAAATAAAGGAGAGTATCAAATCAAAGACCAATGCGTATAAGGTGGCCAAGGTTAGTGGAAAACTAGAAGATTGGGAAAATTTTAAACAACAGCAAAGAATGACTAAAAAAGCAATAAAGAAAGGAAAGATAGATTACGAAGGTAAACTTGCGCAAAACATAAAAACAGAAAGTAAAAGCTTTTACAGATATATAAAACGGAAAAGAGTGACTAAGTAAATGTTGGTCCCTTAGAAGATGAGAAGGGGGATTTAATAATGGGAAATGTGGAAATGGCTGAGAATTTAAACAATTATTTTGCTTCTGTCTTCACAGTGGAAGACACAAAAGCCATGCCAAAAATTGCTGGTCACAGGAATGTGGGAAGGGAGGACCTTGAGACAATCACTATCACTAGGGGGGTAGTGCTGGACAGGCTAATGGGACTCAAGGTAGACAAGTCCCCTGGTCCAGATGAAATGCATCCCAGGGTATTAAAAGAGATGGTGGAAGTTATAGCAGATGCATTCGTTATAATCTACCAAAATTCTCTGGACTCTGGGGAGGTACCAGCGGATTGGAAAGCAGCTAATGTAACGCCTCTGTTTAAAAAAGGGGGCAGACAAAAGGCAGGTAACTATAGGCCGGTTAGTTTAACATCTGTAGTGGGGAAAATGCTTGAAACTATCATTAAGGAAGAAATAGCGGGACATCTAGATAGGAATAGTGCAATCAAGCAGACGCAGCATGGATTCATGAAGGGGAAATCATGTTTAACTAATTTACTGGAATTCTTTGAGGATATAACGAGCATGCTGGATAGAGGTGTACCGATGGATGTGGTGTATTTAGATTTCCAAAAGGCATTCGATAAGGTGCCACACAAAAGGTTACTGCAGAAGATAGAGGTACGCGGAGTCAGACGAAATGTATTAGCATGGATAGAGAATTGGCTGGCGAACAGAAAGCAGAGAGTCGGGATAAATGGGTCTTTTTCGGGTTGGAAATCGGTGGTTAGTGGTGTGCCACAGGGATCGGTGCTGGGACCACAACTGTTTACAATATACATAGATGACCTGGAAGAGGGGACAGAGTGTAGTGTAACAAAATTTGCAGATGACACAAAGATTAGTGGGAAAGCGGGTTGTGTAGAGGACACAGAGAGGCTGCAAAGAGATTTGGATAGGTTAAGCGAATGGGCTAAGGTTTGGCAGATGGAATACAATGTTGGAATGTGTGAGGTCATCCACCTTGGGAAAAAAAACAGTAAAAGGGAATATTATTTGAATGGGGAGAAATTACAACATGCTGCGGTGTAGAGGGACCTGGGGGTCCTTGTACATGAATCCCAAAAGGTTAGTTTGCAGGTGCAGCAGGTAATCAGGAAGACGAATGGAATGTTGGCCTTCATTGCGAGAGGGATAGAGTACAAAAGCAGGGAGGTCCTGCTGCAACTGTATAGGGTATTGGTGAGGCCGCACCTGGAGTACTGCGTGCAGTTTTGGTCACCTTACTTAAGGAAGGATATACTGGCTTTGGAGGGGGTACAGAGACGATTCACTAGGCTGATTCCGGATTTGAGGGGGTTACCTTATGATGATAGATTGAGTAGACTGGGTCTTTACTCGTTGGAGTTCAGAAGGATGAGGGGTGATCTTATAGAAACATTTAAAATAATGAAAGGGATAGACAAGATAGAGGCAGAGAGGTTGTTTCCACTGGTCGGGGAGACTAAAACTAGGGTGCACAGCCTCAAAATACGGGGGAACCAATTTAAAACCGAGTTGAGAAGGAATTTCTTCTCCCAGAGGGTTGTGAATCTGTGGAATTCTCTGCCCAAGGAAGCAGTTGAGGCTAGCTCATTGAATGTATTCAAGTCACAGATAGATAGATTTTTAACCAGTAAGGGAATTAAGGGTTACGAGGAGCGGGCGGGTATGTGGAGCTGAGCCCACGGCCAGATCAGCCATGATCTTATTGAATGGCGGAGCAGGCTCGAGGGGCTCGATGGCCTACTCCTGTTCCTAATTCTTATGTTCTTATGTTCTTATGTAAAACCATCCCGAATACACACCAGGAAATCCTCCTCCATCGTTTTGCTACCAGTTTGGTTAGCCCAATCAATATGTAGATTAAAGTCGCCCATGATACCTGCTGTACCTTTATTGTACGCATCCCTAATTTATTGTTTGATGCTGTCCCCATCCTCATTACTACTGTTTGGTGGTCTGTACACAACTCCCACTAGCGTTTTCTACCGTTTGGTGTTCCGCAGCTCCACACGTACAGATTCCACATCATCCAAGCTAATGTCCTTCCTTACTATTGCTTTAATTTCCTCTTTAACCAGCAACGCCACCCCACATCCTTTTCCTTTCTGAATGATGAATACCCATGGATATTGAGTTCACAGCCTTGGTCACCCTGGAGCCATGTCTCTGTGATGCCAATTATATCATATTCATTTATTGCTGCCTGTGCAGTTAATTCATCCACCTTATTACGAATACTCCTCGCATTTAGGCACAGAGCCTTCAGGCTTGTCTTTTTAACACACTTTGTCCTTTTAAAATTTTGCTGCAATGTGGCCCTTTTTGATTTTTGTCTTGGGTTTCTCTGCCCTCCACTTTTACTTTTCTTCTTTCTATCTTTTGCTTCTACCCCTACTCTGATTCCTACTCTGTCTATCTCCACCTTTAATATATTCAGTGACCCAGCATCCAAGCTCTCTGGGGCAGAGAATTCCAAAGATTCACAACCCTCTGAGAGAAGAAGAGAAGAAGAGAAAAGACTCATTGGAGAAGGAGTTTAGACACAGACCTTGGGGCAGGGTGATGCAGTGCATTGGATGCAGTGCTTTGTCCTCTGGAACTGGGCAGTGCATTGGGAACAACACTGGCTTGTTGTCCTTTGCAATTAAATGGTGGACTGGGTTAGGCCCTGGAATTTATCCTTGGACCTGACCTTCTGCTCCAGGGACTTGAGCAAGTAAATCTAGGCAGTCACCCCAGTGCAGTGCTGAGGGAGCGCTGCAGTGTCGGAGGTGCCGTCTTTCAGATGAGAAGTTAAACCAAGGTCCCGTCTGCGCTCTCAGGTGGGACGTATTTGATACCGAGCCACAGAAGAAAAAAATTATGGCAGATGAGCAAAAGCTTGGTTAAAGAGGTAGGTTTTAAGGAGCGTCTTAAAGGAGGAAAGAGAGGCGAAGAGGTGGAGAAGTTCAGACACGGAGTTCCAGAGCTTGAGGCACAGGCAACTGAAGGTACGGCCACCGATGGTTGAGCGATTATAATCAGGGATGCTCAAGGGGCTGTGGGGTTGAAAGAGATTACAGAAATAGGGAGGGGCAAAGCCATGGAGGGATTTGAAAACAAGGATGAGAATATTGAAATCGAGGCATTGCTTAACCAGGAGTCAATGTAGGTCAGCGAGCAAAGGGGTGATGGGTGAATAGGACTTGGTGCGACTTAGGACACAGGCAGCTGAGTTTTGAATGACCTCAAGTTTAGGTAGGGTAAAATGTGGGAGGCCAGCCAGGACCATGGTCTCAGGATAAGGGGTCAGCCATTTAGGACTGAGATGAAGGGGCATTTCTTCACCATTAGAATTCTCTCCCGCTAGGGGATTTGAGTATAGGAGCAGGGAGGTCTTACTGCAGCTGTACAGGGCCTTGGTGAGGCCTCACCTGGAATATTGTGTTCAGTTTTGGTCTCCTAATCTGAAGAAGGACGTTCTTGCTATTGAGGGAGTGCAGCGAAGGTTCACCAGATTGATTCCAGGGATGGCTGGACTGACATATGAGGAGAGACTGGATCAACTGGGCCTTTATACATTGGAGTTTAGAAGGATGAGCGGGGATCTCATAGAAATATACAAGATTCTGACGGGACGGGATAGGTTAGATGCGGATAGATTGTTTCCGATGTTGGGGAAGTCCAGAACCAGGGGACACAGTCTTAGGATAAGGGGTAAGCCATTTAGGACTGAGATGAGGAGAAACTTCTTCACTCAGAGAGCTGTTAACCTGTGGGATTCCCTGCCGCAGAGAGTTGTTGATGCCAGTTCATTGGATATATTCAAGAGGGAGTTAGATATGGCCCTTACGGCTAAAGGTATCAAGGGATATGGAGAGAAAACAGGAAAGAGGTACTGAGGGAATGATCAGCCATGATCTTATCGAATGGTGGTGCAGGCTCGAAGGGCCAAATGGCCTACTCCTGCACCTATTTTCTATGTTTCTATGTTTCTAAAGGGCTGTGGATGCTGAATCGTTGAGTATATTCAAAACAGAGATCGATAGATTTTTGGACTCTCGGGGACTCAAGGGATATGGGGATCGGGCGGGAAAGCGGGGTTGAGGTCGAAGTTCAGCCATGATCTTATTGAATGGTGGAGCAGGCTCGAGGGGCCGAATGGCCTACTCCTGCTCCTATTTCTTATGTACTTACCGTCAGCGTTTTAATCAGATCAAACTCATATTTGTGAATTGCCTGTGAAGGGTTCTGCGTGACAAGAGTTTAGGTAAGCACGCAGATACACTCACAATTCATGGGCACATGTTCACACTTACACACACACATTCAGAATTGCTCACGCTTTGAAAAACTTTGAGAATTAATTCGAAGCTTTGCTGACAACAGCGCGATTATAAAAAATAGAGGGACTTGGCAGCCATAATATAATGAAAAAAAATGCAATCGATCGGAGGCAACTGGGAAAATTATGATTGTGGGATCTCTATAGATGACCTACTGTGCTTCACAATAGCAGGCTAGATTTAATACCTCGTGGAAAGATTTAGCTCGTCTGCAATGCTGGCTGGTTTCCAGCGAGCTGGGTTCGCGATCAGCAGCAGATCAATATAATAAAAAGTATCAAGCAGTGGGCTAGCCCATTTCACAGACGTGAACGTGAAAATCTGTTGGGTTATTCATGGTACTTTTTCCAAATATATTCAGCTCACAGCCATCGTAACTGTACACGGGCCAAGCACCCGCCTGCCGGCGCAGAGATTAGAGGGCCCAATTTTAACCCTGCCCGTGCGGCGGGAATGGGCCGGGCGGATGGTTTAAATGGCGGTTCGGGTGAGACATTAAACCGAGGCCCAGTCTGCTCTCTCTGGTGGGACGCAATTGATCCCACGGCACTATGTCGAAGAAGAGCAGGGGAGTTATCCCCGGTATCCTGGACCAATATTTATCCCTCAATCAACGTAACAAAAAAAAAAACAGATTATCTGGTCATTATCACATTGCTGTTTGTGGGAGCTTGCTGTGCGCAAATTGGCTGCCGTGTTTCCTACATTACAACAGTGGCTACACTCCAAAAGTACTTCATTGGCTGTAAAGTGCTTTGGGACGTCTAGTGGTCGTGAAAGGCGCTATATAAATGCAAGTCTTTCTCTTTTTTTTCTCGGGACCTACTCTCTCCTTTCTCCTCCCTGCCTAAAGTTCGGTAATGTCACTTTTCTCTTCTCTCCACCCAGATCCTTTGTCGTTCACCACCCACCCTGCCCCCGCTGCCCCCCCTCCGCCCCCCCACCCAAAGTCCCTCATCCAACCCATCACTCCTCCTCTGCCTTCCTATTATCCTATCACTGTCCCGGACCTGACTTGCCCCGCCCCGCATCCACTGGCCCCTTCAATTAACACATGGCCACCCTCTGTGCTTCCCTCGGCATTCTCCAAAGGTCGCGACAAAGCACGCACCTCCGCCTCCTTACAAGCAGAGACGCCATACTTCTCGTTAACTGACCTTCTCACCCGGAGCGCCCATTGGAGACTTAACTGAACAACCTCCTTCCCATCCTTGCACTTTAAACCGAAGCTTCTCCGTCTGGTTATGCATCGCCCCACCCAAATCACCATGGCAGTGGTCCATGTTACCATCGCGCCTTGGAAATTCGCCACCTCACCGCCCGGTGCTGCCAACTGCCGCCCACTGCCGCCGACACTGCTCTGGTAGATCCGCCCGGTGCCACTCTCGGGGTGGGCTGGAGCGGGCGGGAGGGGAGAGCCGCCGGGAAGCGGCCCGCTGACGTCAGCGGACGGCCGAGTGGCGCAACTGAGCTCCCGCCCGCCGAGCTCCCAGATTCCTGGCGGGCGGGACTCGGCGGCAGAACCGGGGGTGGACCTCTGGCTGGAGGCTGGCCTGTCCCCGACGGCAAGACTGAAGAACCTGGAAAAAAGGTGAGTGAACTTTAAAAAAAAAATTTCCACAGCGATTTATCTGCATGGGGTCCCGCTAGGTTTTTTGATTTTTTTTTTCCTGATGATTTTTTTTTTCAGCTCTTGGACCCTCCGGTGGGGCCCGACTCCATCCTCGGAGGCACTTGGGCGGCAAGCGCCTCTGCCGCCGAGAATGAGAGCTCCCGCCCCGCTGCCGCCCAGATCGGCGGTGTACGTCGTCCATTTGCCGCCCGCCGACCTTGGAGGGACCTCGGCCGTGAACATCCCGCCCAAAATACCCTCCGGTACCTCGGCGACCACCGGCAGCACTTTGGGTGGGCGGAGACCTCGATCAAAATCGGCCCCCGGTCCAGTTTCTCTCCCTACTTCTTTGGTACCTCGTCCTCCTTCAAGCCTCTTACCCCATTTCATCCCTCCTGCTTTTACTTTGCAATCCTCATTAACCCTGAGTGGTCCTCCCTCCTTTCTCCTCCAATCACTCCTCATTCTCACCGTTTTTAATCCCCATCTCAACTCACCTTGCTCTTTCTCTCTCTCTCTCTCTCTGAATTCACCAAACTCCTACCCTCCTGAACCTCTTCCCCCCCCCAAATTAACCCTCCAACCCAGAATCATGGCCACCCCCTCAACTTCGCCATGGCCTCCCTGCTCCCGTGATCTCAATCAGGAACAAGTCCATTTTCAACCACAGCGTTACACCACCACCCACGTCCCCAGCCCCTACTAACACCACTTATTTCTGTGTCTACCATCAAGTTGTATGCAACTGAATTACCATCGCCAAATCCCCCACTATCAACATTCTGGGCGTCACCATTGACCAGAAACCTGACTGGACCAGCCACATGAATATGTGTGGCAACAAGCGCGGGTCAGAGGCTGGGAATTCCACAGCGAGTGCCTCACCGCCTGACTCGAGGGGTCAAATAGCTCCTAGTTCTTGTGTTCCTGTGTCTCCCAGCCCCACTGTTGCTCGATCCATACTCTATCCCAGCCTTGGATGAGCAAAATTCACCCCAAAACTTAAAATAACAACAACAAGCAACTAATATTAAACATTTTAGTCAGCTCCCCAGTGACTGTGGACAAATAGACCAATGATTTGCGTCAGACGGCCCAGGATAATCGAAGTCTCCAATCTGTGCTGTTAACCAATCTCAACCATGGAAGTGATTAGAGGCTACAATTAGCCTCATCACCCTGGACTTCCCAGCGACTCTTGCTGGATAGTGTGTCTATGTGGCCATCTAGTGTGGATTGGTTTGGCCTCCGCCGTGTGCTTTCCATGATAACACAACTTTCTTCCCAAGTGTTCTTGGCGAACATTTTTGTGCTCAACAAGGTGAGGTGTGTTACCTCTGAGGAGAAAAACAGAGACCCAGCCTCACATCAAGTACTTCCAGGTCAAGTCATCATCATCATCATCATAGGCAGTCCCTCAAAACGAGGATGATTTGCTTCCACGCCGAAAAGGGATGAGGCCACAGGTGTTTCAATGAAGGACCTAATATTCCAGGTCCCGAACTACATCCTGAAGGGTGGAAGATGCCTGTGCGTGGAATATTTTTAATGTGTAGTGGCCATTGCACACCAGCCACCACACGGGCTTGACAGAGCTAGGTCTTGGTCCAGTGGCAAGGGTCAACCAAGCTCGGGGAAATTGTGAGGTGCCCAACCTCCGTGCCACCCGAGAGTTTATTTTTTCCGTGAAATCTGCCACCCTCTCAAAAAGTATCCTCTATTTCTGCTCCGACGAAAGTTGAAAAGAAAAACGCATCCAGGGTGGACTGCCGCTGTTTTGGCTCCAAAACGAGACTCTGTATAATTATACCGGGTACCAGACAGGCGAGGGCAGGAGACATTGATTTCAGAAGACTGCATCTTTGCTGTGCTCAACCATACTTCAAAATCAGATAAATGCTGCATGAATTTCATCGGAGTCTATGCAAAGATCTGCACTTCATTCAAGCAAGAAAACACGAGTATATTTAGCACAGTACAGCCCATTCAGTAACAACAAAAGCTTGTAGTTATATCGTGCCTTGAACATAAGAACATAACTTGCATTTATCTAGCGCCTTAAATGTAGAAAATCAACGCAAAGCATTTCACGGAAGCGTAATCACAAAAATTGAATCTGAGCCACAAGAGGATTTAGGAGGGGGTGATTCAAAGGTCAGTCAAAGGCGATATGAACATAAGAAATAGGAGCAGGAGTCGGCCATTTGGTCCCTCGAGCCTGCTCCGCAATTCAATAAGATCATGGCTGATCTGATCATGGGCTCAGCTCCACTTCCCTGCCCGCTCCCCATCACCCTTGATTCCCTTATCGCTCAAAAATCTGTCTGTCTCCGCCTTAAATATTATTCAATGACCCAGCTTCCACAGCTCTCTGGGGCAGAGAATTCCACAGATTTGCCAACCTCTGAGAGAAAAAGTTCCTCCTCATCTCAGTTTTAAATGGTGGCCCCTTATTCTGAGACTATGCCCCCTAGTTTTAGTTTCCCCTATGAGTGGAAATATTCACCTTGTCGAGCCCCCTCATTATCTTATATGCTTCAATAAGAACACCTCTCATTCTTCTGAACTCTGATGAGTGAGGCCCAACCTACTCAACCTTTCTTCATAAGTCAACCCCCTCATCTCCGGAATCAACCTCGTGAACCTTCTCTGAACTGCCTCCAATGCAAGTATATCCTTCCTTAAATACGGAGACCAAAACTGTACACAGTACTCCAGGTGTGGCCTCACCAATACCCTGTACAGTTGTAGCAAGACTTCTCTGCTTTTATACTC
Source organism: Pristiophorus japonicus (assembly GCF_044704955.1). NCBI lineage: Eukaryota > Metazoa > Chordata > Chondrichthyes > Pristiophoridae > Pristiophorus > Pristiophorus japonicus. The sequence goes on from NC_091995.1 coordinate 84,075,875, forward strand.
TATCCCCCTTGCAATAAAGGCCAACATTCCATTTGCCTTCCTGATTACTTGCTGTACCTGCATACTAACTGTTTGTATTTCATGTACAAAGACCCCCAGGTCCCTCTGTACTGCAGCACTTTGCAGTCCCAAAGGCGGGTATATGGAGTTTGGTGCAGATCAGCCATGATCTCGTCACGTGGCGGAGCAGATTCGAGGGGCTAAATGTCCCCCTCCTGTTAACATAGTATAACGTGCCAAGGGGCTTCACAGGAGCGTTATCAAATACAATTTGACACCGATCCACATAAGGAGATATTAGGGCAGGTGACCAAAAGTTTGGTTAAAGAGGTAGATTTTAAAGAGGGTCTTAAAGGAGAAAAGAGAGGTAGAGAGGTTTAGGGAAGGGGTTCCAGAGCTTAGGGCCCAGGCAGCTGAAGGCACGGCCACCGATGGTGGAGCGATTATAATCAGGAGATGTTCAAGGGGGCAGAACTAGAGGAGTGCAGATACCTCGGAGGGTTGTGGGGCTGGAGAGGTTTACAGAGATAGGGAGGGACGAGGCCACGGATGTTCACAGACCTGCCATCCATCGTATATGGAACAGGGAATAAGCAGGTCTTAGTGGGCAGTGTGACAATAGAAGAAAGACTTGCATTTATATAGCGCCTTTCACGACCACCAGAAATCTCAAAGCGCTTTACAGCCAAAGTACTTTTGGAGTGTGGTCACTGTTGTAATATAGGAAAAACGGCAGCCAATTTGTGCACAGCAAGCTCCCACAAACAGGAATGTGATAATGGCCAGATAATCTGTTTCATTGTTGTGTTGATTGAGGGATAAATATTGGCCCCAGGACACCCGGGGATAACTCCCCTGCTCTTCTTCGAAATAATGGCCGTGGGATCTTTTATGTCCAGTTGAGAGAGCAGACAGGGGTTTAACGTCTCATGCGAAAGACGGCACCTCCGACAGTGCAGCGCTCCCTCAGCACTGCACTGGGAGTGTCAGCCTAGACTTTTTTGTGCTCAAGCCTCTGGAGTGGGACTTGAACCCACAACCTTCTGATGCGGAGGCGAGAGAGCGCTGCCCACTGAGCCACAGCTGACACAGCCAGTATCTGTGCGTAAACTTACTGATCCAGTTTTTTAAAAAGGGAGAATGAGGAAGGATTTAAAATTCAAAGTGATTTCTTTATGCAGATTACTGCTCGAGCACGGAGTACTTTGTCAAAGGGATTGTCTGAGGCACTGACTGTTGCGCCTTTTAATGGGAAGAGAAGTTTTAAAATTCTCATCCTTGTTTTCAAATCCTTCCATGGCCTCGCCCCTCCCTATCTCTGTAATCTCCTCCAGCCCCACAACCCCCCGAAATATCTGCGCACCTCTAGTTCTGCCCTCTTGAGCATCCCTGATTATAATCGCTCAACCATCGGTGGCCGTGCCTTCAACAACAACAACAACAACCTTTATTTATATAGCGCCTTTAACGTAATAAAACATCCCAAGGCGCTTCACATGTGTTAGAAGGCAAAAAAATAAATTTGACACTGAGCCAGATCAGAAGAAATTACGGCAGGTGACCAAAAGCTTGGTCAAAGAGGCAGGTTTCAAGGAGAGACTTGAAGAAGGAAAGAGAGGTAGAGAGGCGGAGAGGTTTAGGGAGGGAGTTCCAGAGCTTGGGGCCCAGGCAGCTGAAGGCACGGCCACCGATGGTGGAGCGATTATAATCAGGGATTATAGAGGGCAGAATTTGAAGAGCGCAGACATCTCGGGGGGTTGTGGGGCTGGAGGAGATTACAGAGATAGGGAGGTGCGAGGGCCATGGAGGGATTTGTAAACAAGGATGAGAGTTTTGAAACGGCTCTAATTTTTGGCATTCCTTTCCTCAATCTCTCCGACTCTCTCCTCCTTTAAGGCGCTCCTTAAAACCTACCTCTTTGACTAAGCTTTTGATCATCTGCCGTAATTGATTAAGCTGTCCTAACATCTCCTTATGTGGCACGGTGTCAAATTTTGTCTGATAACACTCCTGTGCAGCTCAGTTTCACTACGTGAAAGGCGCTATATAAACGCTAGTTTTTTGTTGTTGTGTTGCTCTAGCAAAGAACCAGGAGAGACAGGATGGACTGAATAGCATCCTTCATCGCAGTAAACCTTGACAGTTCCCTGATTCTATTGCTGTGGTTTCCCCTCTCATTAATGGTTCATGAATGAAATTGCCTTCTCTGAAAATGTTGTTGTTAATGGATCACTCATCCATTCTTCACCCAGCTAATGAACATTTCACCAGCTTTCCCCCTCCACCCTCCCCAGCACCCTCCCCTCGGTCCTGACCCTCCCCTACCCACGGCCAATCTGAGGTGTGGAAACCAGCAATTCGGTTCAAGTCAATTTATGTTGCTATGGCAACTTCCACTTATGTCTGTGACATCAGGCAATTATGTCTGAGATTTCCTTGTAAAACAATCCAACAGTAATTGTCACATCAAGAAGCTCATTTATGAAGTAATGTTTCCTTGATTTCTTAACAAGAGGGATCGTAACTTACCATTTCCATCAATAAAATTGAGTCTTGAATGAGAGCCTTACTCAATCATTTTTTTTAAATTTATTCACGGGAATGTGGGCATCGCTGGCAAGACCAGCATTTATTGCCCAACCCTAATTTCCCCTGAGAAGGTGGTGGTGAGCTGCCGTCTTAGAAACATAGCAAATAGGAGCAGTCGTTGGCCATTCGGCCCTTCGAGCCTACACCGCCATTCAATATGATCATGGCTGATCCGCGATCTCAACGCCATATTCCCGCTTTTTCCCCCGTACCCCTTGATGCTTTTTGTGTCTAGAAATCTATCTCCTTCTTAAATATATTCATAAGACCATAAGATCATAATTAATAGGAGCAGAAGTAGGCCATACGGCCCCACGAGCCTGTTCCGCCATTTAACACCATCATGGCTGATCCGATCATGGACTCAGCTCCACTTCACTGCCCGCTCCCATAGTCCTTTATTGCCTTATCGGTTAAGAAACTGTCTATCTCAGTCTTAAATTTATTCAATGTCCCAGCTTCCACAGCTCTCTGAGGCAGCGAATTCCACAGATTTATAACCCTCTGAGAGAAGAAATTTCTCCTCATCTCAGTTTTAAATGGGTGTCCCCTTATTCTAAGATTATGCCCTCCAGTTCTAGTCTCCCCCATCAGTGGAAACATCCTCTCTGCATCCACCTTGTCAAGCCCCCTCATAATCTTAAACGTTTCGATAAATCACCTCTCATTCTTCTGAATTCCAATGAGTAGAGGCCCAACCTACTCAACCTTTCCTCATAAGTCAACCCCCTCATCCCCGGAATTAACCTAGTGAACCTTCTCTGAACTGCCTGCAAAGCAAGTAGATCCTTCAGTCTATATTCAGAGACTTGGCCTCCACAGCCTTCTGTGGAGCCCAGACAGCATATAACCGTCAAGCACACTGCTGTGGGTCTGGAGCCACATATAGGTCAGACCGGGTAAGGGTGGCAGATTTCCTTCCCTAAAGAACATGAGTGAACCAGATGGGTTTTTACGACAATCCGGTAGTTTCATGGTCACCATTACTGACACTTGCTTTTTAAATTCCAGATTTATTTAATCAGCTTTATTTAAATTCCCCAGCTGCCACGGTGGAATGTGAATGTCTCCGGATCATGAGTCCTGGCCACTGGGTTACTAGTTCAGTAACACAAGCACTGTGCTACCGTATCCCAGAAGATGAAGGACCTACTGTTTGGCAGAGAAGGGGTTCATTGCAGTGAGGTAGATCATAGATAAAGAAACAAAGGCTGTGCCATTTTTCCTGCATTGATCGCTACCAGGCCAGCCAGAGTTAAAAGAGTTAAACATTCTTTCTGTACTGGCCCGTCAGCGCTCGTCGGTGAGCTGGTGTATGGGTTGGAAGCCGAGAAAAGCTCCCTCTGCCCTCGTCACTTTATCACTCCTCGGTCAGCTACGATACAGCTTAAAAACAGAGCAAAGCTCATCCTATACCACTTTGTTATCATTCCTAGGTCAGATAAAGAACGGATTACAAGCAGAGTAAAGCTCCCTCGACACTGCTCCGCAAGAAAAAGACTTTACTGCCACAGTACGCAAGCACTCCCAAATCAGGTACAGCAAAGATTAGAGAACGAAAAAGCAAAGACTTGCATTTATCTAGCGACTTTATATGACCACCGGGCATCTCAAAGCGCTTTACAGTCAATGAAGTATTTTTGGACGGTAGTCACTGTTGTAATGTGGGCACCGCGGCAGCCAAATTCTACACAGCAAGCTCCCACAAACAGTAATGTGATAATGACCAGATAATCTGTTTATTTGTTCTGGTGATTGAGGGATAAATGTGGGCCAAGACAATAGAGGCAGAGGACACCTTCCTCAACATTGCCCCATAAAGAAACGCACTCCTACTGCCTCAGTGTAACATGTCCATTTGCAATACGCATTACCAGTTTAGTGCTAATGTGCCTGTCTCCAAAATGGTCTGCGATCAGTATGCAGCTCTTTTTGTGGTGGCTTTCCAGGGGACTCCCTGTGGTGAGATCATTGTACCTGGTACCTAGTAACAATAGGAGGAGCATCCTTTTTTGAATATGGCATGACATTATTGGTGCTATCATTTAGGAAGTACGTCAAGGCCGAGGAGCGGGTGCAGAACAGATTTACTAGAATGGTACCAGGAATAAGGGACTTCCGTTATGTGGATAGACTGGAGAAGCTGGGGTGGTTCTCCTTAGAGCAGAGAAGGTTAAGGGGAGATTTAATAGAGGTGTTCAAACTCATGAAGTGTTTTGATAGAGTAAATAAAGAGAGTAAATAAAGAGGATTTGAGTATAGGAACAGGGAGGTCTTACTGCAGTTGTACATGGCCTTGGTGAGGCCTCACCTGGAATATTGTGTTCAGTTTGGGTCTCCTAATCTGAGGAAGGACGTTCTTGCTATTGAGGGAGTGCAGCGAAGGTTCACCAGACTGATTCTCCGGATGGCAGGACTGACATATGAAGAAAGACTGGATCGACTAGGCTTATATTCACTGGAATTTAGAAGAATGAGAGGGGATCTCATAGAAGCATATAAAATTCTGACGGGACTGGACAGTTTAGATGCAGGAAGAATGTGCCGATGTTGGGGAAGTCCAGAACCAGGGGACACAGTCTAAGGATAAGGGGTAAGCCATTTAGGACCAAGATGAGGAGAAACTTCTTCACTCAGAGAATTGTGAACCTATGGAATTCTCTACCACAGAAAGTTGTTGAGGCCAGATGGTTAGATATTTTCAAAAGGGAGTTAGATGTGGCCCTTACGGCTAAAGGGATCAAGGGGTATGGAGAGAAAGCAGGAATGCGGTACTAAAGTTGCAAAAATGATCAGTCATGAACTCATTGAATGGCGGTGCAGGCTCGAAGGGCCACATGGCCTACTCCTGCACCTATTTTCTATGTTTCTATGTTTCTATGAAATTGTTTCCAGCGGCAGGAGAGCCGGTAACCAGAGGGACACAGATTTAAGATAATTGGCAAAAGAACCTGAGGAGAGATGAGAATTTATTTTATGCAGCGGGTTATGATAATCTGGAATGCACTGCCTGCAAGGGCAGTGGAAGCAGATTCAATAGTAACTTTCAAAAGGAAATTGGATAAATACTTGAAAGGGAAACATTTGCCGGGCTATGGGGAAGAGCAGGGGAGTGGGACTAATTGGAGAGCTCTTTCAAAGAGCCGGCACAGGCACGGTGGGCTGTATGGCCTCCTTCTGTGCTGCTATGGGGAGCGGGCAGGGAAGTGGACCTGAGTCCATGATCAGATCAGCCATGATCGTATTACATGGCGGAGCAGGCTCGAGGGTCCGTATGGCCTACTCCTGCGCCTATTTCTTATGTTCTTATTTATCATTCTATGATTCCATAGTAACCAGAGCTTGTCTCTGACAGCAGATTACCAGTTTATAAATTATTTGCTGTGCCTTATGTATGTTTAGATAAAACCATGCCAAGTCCCAGGACAGGGCCCTCCATCTGCAGCTCACCAGTGCATTAGGCAATTGATGTTTGAATGATGAGGCAATGTTTCAGCTTGAATACCCACGGCAATCAATATCAGCTCTTTATCTCTTAAGACCAATTCTACCCAGTTATCAAAGGGAAACCGATTAAGGAAGATCTGAAGGGCTTGCACAGTGAGGCTGTAGCTCTCCGTGAAAGCAGAATATTTTTAATAACACCTTAATGCACTGGACGATGTTTTGGGACCCAAAAGCAAACCGCAGGTGGAAATCCAGAAGGAAGAGGCCATGGCGATATTTGGGTCTTCAGCTTCCGACATCGCTCCAACCAAGTTCACAGGAAACTTCAGCAACCGTTTCCCATCGTTGCCCTTGGCACTCTGGAACCCTGTGGCCAGAAAATTGATGTCAGCAAACTTCATCACTAAAACAGATGAGCTGGTCATTATCTTCCTGTTTGCGGGAGCTTGCTGTGCCCAAATTGACTGTTTCGTCTCCTACAAGAGTGACTCCACTTCAGAAGTGTTCATTGGCTGTCATCATCATAGGCAGTCCCTCTGATTTGAGGAAGGCTTGCTTCCACTCTTAAAATGAGTCCTTAGGTGGCTGAACAGTCCAATACAAGAGCCGCAGTCCCTGTCACAGGTGGCTGCAAAGCGTTTTGGGGAGTCTCTCCACGTAACGGAAGTCCCACAGCCCTGATACCAGTCTAGTAAATCTTCTGTGTACCCTCTCTCGCTTCGTCTTCTTCTTCTGACGCAGTTCCCCAGAGTCGAGGATGACTTGCTCCCAACACTAAGATGAGTTCTCGGGTGACTGATGAGACCAAGGCGGGAGCTACAGTCTCTGTCACAGGTGGGGCAGACGGTGGTTGAAGGGACGGGTGGGTGGGGTGCTGTGATATATTCACAGAGCACAGCACACACAGCTTGCTATCACCGGTGCTTGGGTTGCCGTGCGCTCCTTCCGCTGTTTACGCTTGGCTTCCGTGTGCTCCCAGCGAGGAGACTCGAGGTGTTCGGCACCTTCCCGGATGCTCTTCCTCCATTTTGAGCGGTCTTGGGCCAGGGATTCCCAAGAGGCAGTGGGGATTACATTTTCTCAAGGAGGCTTAGAGAGACCTTGTCGTCCTTCCTAAATGACTGCATCAATAATGTCATAGCGCATTCAAAAAAGAATGCTCCTCCTGCTATTATTAGGTACCAGGTACAAAATCCCAACACAGCGAATCCGCTTGAAAGCCACCACAGAAAGAGCTGCATACTGATCCCAAACCATTTTGGAGACAGGCACAATAGCATTAAATTTGCACTAAGCTGGTAATGCGTATTGAAAATGGAAAGATTACACTGAGGCAGTAGGGGTATGTGTTTTCACGGGGAAATGTCGAGGGAGGTATTCTCTGCCTCTAACCTATCTATGCTGTACCTGATTTGGGAGCGCTTACGCTATATAAATGCAAGTCTTTCATAACCCTAGCTTCTCACAATTTTGCCTTATTTCCTTCCATTTAATTCCCTTGCTATTTTACGAACAGAGAGCCTTTTGTATTCACATGGACTTTTCTCACATCCTGAGGACATCACAAAGCATTTTACAACCAAAACGTAATTTCTGATGTATTGCTCTTAAAGTTAGGAGATGCAGCAGCCAATTCGCACAAACAGCAAGTAAAAACAGAAGAACTAGGAGCAGGAGTAGGCCATTCGGCCCCTTGAGCCTGCTGCGCCATTCAATATAATCATGGCTGATCTTCCACCTCAACTCCACTTTCCCGTCATATCCCCATATCTCTTGATTCCTCTGGTCCAAAAGTCTATCGATCTCAGCCTTGAATATACTCAACGACTCAGCATCCACAGCACTTTGGGGCAGAGACTTCCAAAGATTTACAACCCTCTGAGTGAAGAAATTCCTCCTCATCTCAGTCTTAAATGGCCGACCCCTTATCCTGAGACTGTGACCCCTGGTTCTAGACTCTCCAACCAGGGAGAAATAACCTCTCAGCATCTACCCTGTCAATCCCACTCAGAATCTTGTATGTTTCAATGAGATCGCCTCTAATTCTTCGAAACTCCAGAAAGTATAGGCCCAATCTACACAATCTCTCATCATAGGACAACCCTCTGGTCCCAGGAATCAATCGAGTGAACCTCCGTTGTACTGCCTCCAGAGCAAGTATATCCTTCCTTAAATAAGGAGACCAAAACTGTGCACAGTACTCCAGGTGTGGTCTCATCAATTGAGTTTAGGAGCAGGGAGGTCTTACTGCAGTTGTACAGGGCCTTGGTGAGGCCACACCTTGAATATCGTGTACAGTTTTGATCTCCTAATCTGAGGAAGGACATTCTTGCTTTTGAGGGAGTGCAGCGAAGGTTCACCAGACTGATTCCCGGGATGGCAGGACTGACATGAAGAAAGACTGGATCGATTAGGCTTATATTCACTGTAATTTAGAAGAATGAGAGGGGATCTCAGAGAAGCATATAAAATTCTGACAGGATTGGACAGGTTAGATGCAGGAAGAATGTTCCCGATGTTGGGGAAGTCCAGAACCAGGGGTCACAGCCTAAGGATAAGGGGTAAGCCATTTAGGACCGAGATGAGGAAAAACTTCTTCACTCAGAGAATTGTGAACCTGTGGAATTCTCTACCACAGAAAGTTGTTGAGGCCAGTTCATTAGATATATTCAAAAAGGAGTTAGATGTGGCCCTTACGGCTAAAGGGATCAAGGGGTATGGAGAGAAAGCAGGAATGGGGTACTGAAGTTGCATGATCAGCCATGATCATATTGAATGGTGGTGCAGGCTCGAAGGGCCGAATGGTCTAATCCTGCACCTATTTTCTATGTTTCTATCACAGCCCTGTACAACTGCAGCAAGACTTCCTTACTATTGTATCCAACCCTCTAGTAATAAAGGACAGCATGTCATTTGCCTTCCTAATTGCTTGCTGTACCTGCATGCTAATTCTCCGTTTTTCTTGTACCAGGACACCCAAACCTCTCTGAACACCAACATTTAATAGTTTCTCACAACTTAAAAAATATTCTCTTTTTCTATTCTTCCAACCAAAGTGAATGACCTCACATTTCACTACATTATACTCCATCTGCCACCCTACTGCCCACTCACTTAGTCTATTTATATCTCTTTGCAAGCTCTGTGCATCCTCCTCACATCTTAGTTTTCCATCTAGCTTTGTATCATCAGCAAACCTGGATACATTGCACTCGGTCCCTTCATCTAAGTCATTAATATAGATTGTAAATAGCTGAGGACCCAACACTGATCCTTGAGGCACCCCACTAGTTACGGCCTGACAACCTGAAAATGACCTGTTTATCCCTCCTCCTTTATTTGCTTTTCCCATGTTTTTCTCTCTTTCCCACGGCAGCTGTTGGTGATTCTGGCATTTCCATTTACACCCTATCTAGACCCATCTTTTGTTCATTTACTTGGCCCATTATCATCTTCTTTTGCCTTGCACCATAATTTAGGGAGCTAGGAGTTAAATTAAAAAGTAGGACCTCAAAGGTAGTAATCTCGGGATTGCCTCCAGTGGCACGTGCTAGTCAGAGTAGGAATAGTAGAATAATTCAGATGAATATGTGGCTTGAGGAATGGTGCAAGAGGGAGGGATTCAAATTCCTGGGACATTGGAACCGGTTCCGGAACCGGGGACGGTCTGTACCTGGGCGGGACCGGAACCGATGTCCGAGGGGGAGTGTTTGCTCATGCTGTTGGGGAGGGTTTAAACTAATATGGAAAGGGGATGGGAACCTATGCAGGGAGATAGAGGGAAATAAAATGGGGCAGAAGCAAAAGGTAGAAAGGAGATCAGGAAAAGTGGAGGGCAGAGAAATCAAAGGCAAAAATCAAAAAGGGCCACATTACAACATAATTCTAAAAGGCCAAAGAGTGTTAAAAAAACAAGCCTGAAGGCTCTGTGTCTCAATGCGAGCAGCATATGTAATAAGGTGGATGGATTAACTGCGCCGATAGCTGTTAACGGATATGATGTAATTGGGATTACGGAGACATGGCTCTAGGATGACCAAGACTGGGAACTCAATATCCAGGGGTATTCAATATTCAGGAAGGATAGACAGAAAGGAAAAGGAGGTGGGGTAGCGTTGCTGGTTAAAGAGGAGATTAACGCAATAGCAAGGAAGGACATTAGCTTGGGTGACGTGGAATCTATATGGGTAGAGCTGCAGACCACCAAAGGGCAGAAAACGCTAGTGGGAGTTGTGTACAGACCACTAAACAGTAGTAGTGAGGTTCGGGATGGCATCAAACAGGAAATTAGGGATCCGTGCAATAAAGATACAGCAGTTATCATGGGTGACTTTAATAAATATATAGATTGGGCTAACCAAACTGGTAGCAATACTGTGGAGGAGGATTTCCTGGAGTGTATAAGGGATGGTTTTCTCGACCAATATGTCGAGGAACCAACTGGAGAGCTGGCCATCCTAGACTGGGTGTTGTGTAATGAGAGAGGATTAATTAACAATCTTGTTGTGCGAGGCCCCTTGGGGAAGAGTGACCATAATATAATAGAATTCTTCATTAAGATGGAGAGTGAAACAGTTAATTCAGAGACTAGGGTCCTGAACTTAAAGAAAGTTAAGTTTGATGATATGAGACGTAAATCAGCTAGGATAGACTGGCGAATCATACTTAAAGGGTTGACGGTGGATAAGCAATGGCAGACATTTAAGAGGAGCTGAGTCCACGGCCAGATCAGCCATGATCTTGTTGAATGGCGGAGCAGGCTCGAGGGGCTAGATGGCCTACTCCTGTTCCTAATTCTTATGTTCTTGTGTTCACATGTTCTTATGTTCTTATTAATGTTGGGGAAGCGCAGAACCAGGGGTCACAGTCTAGGGATGGGGGGTGGGCCATTTGGGACCGAGATGAGGAGAAACATCTTCGCCCAGAGGGTGGTGAACCTGTGGAATTCTCTACCACAGAAAGTTGTTGAGGCCAATTCACTAAATATATTCAAAAAGGAGTTAGATGTAGTCCTTACTTCGAGGGGGATCAAGGGGTATGACGAGAAAGCAGGAATGGGGTACTGAAGTTGCATGTTCAGCCATGAAATCATTGAATGGCGGTGCAGGCTCGAAGGGCCGAATGGCCTACTCCTGCACCTATTTTCTATGTTTCTATGTTTCTATGAAACATATAAAATTCTGACTGAATTGGACAGGTTAGACGCAGGAAGAATGTTCCCGATGTTGGGGAAGTCCAGAACCAGGAGTCACAGTCTAAGGATAAGGGGTAAGTCATTTATGGAAACATAGAAACATAGAAAATAGGTGCAGGAGTAAGCCATTCGGCCCCTCGAGCCTGCACCACAATTCAATAAGATCATGGCTGATCATTCCCTCAGTACCCCTTTCCTGCTTTCTCTCCATACCCCTTGATCCCTTTAGCCGTAAGGGCCACATCTAACTCCCTTTTGAATATATCTAATGAACTAGCATCAACAACTCTCTGCGGTAGGGAATTCCACAGGTTAACAACTCTCTGAGTGAAGAAGTTTCTCCTCATCTCAGTCCTAAATGGCCTACCCCTTATCCTAAGACTGTGTCCCCTGGTTCTGGACTTCCCCATCATCGGGAACATTCTTCCCGCATCTAACCTGTTCAGTCCCGTCAGAATCTTATATGTTTCTATGAGATACCCTCTTATCCTTCTAAACTCCAGTGTATAAAGGCCCAGTTGATTTAGGACCGAGATGAGGAGAAAATTCTTCACTCAGAGAATTGCGAACCTGTGGAACCACAGAAAGTTGTTGAGGCCAGTTCGTTAGATATATTCAAAAGGGAATTAGATATGGACCTTACGGCTAAACGGATCAAGAGGTTTGGAGAGAAAGCAGGCATGGGGTACTGAAGTTGCTTGATCAGCCATGATCATATTGAATGGTGGTGCAGGCTCGAAGGGCCGAATGGTCTACTCCTGCACCTATTTTCTATGTTTCTATATTTCGATCATCCCTTTTGTCATTTAATCTCTCCTGCCTTCCACCCTATCACTGACCTTCCCTTTTGTTCTTTCCTCCCCTCCCCACTTTCCCTGCCCCTACACTCGCTTAAAAACCCGTTACTGGTCGTCGACCTGAAACATTACCACTGTTTCTCTCTCTCCACAGATGCTGCCCGACCTGCTGAGTATTTCCAGCATTTTCTGTTTTTATTATAAAATAACAATCAGGCAAGTTCTATGGTGGAATTCTGCATTGGGATGGAGAATGAAACAGTTAATTCAGAGACCATGGTCCAGAACTTAAAGAAGGCTAACTTTGAAGGTATGAGGCGTGAATTGGCTGGGATGGATTGGCGAATGATACTTAAGGGGTTGACTGTGGATGGGCAATGGCAGACATTTAGAGACCGCATGGATGAACTACAACAATTGTACATTCCTGTCTGGCATAAAAATAAAAAAGGGAAGGTGGCTCAACCGTGGCTATCAAGGGAAATCAGGGATAGTATTAAAGCCAAGGAAGTGGCATACAAATTGGCCAGAAATAGCAGCGAACCTGGGGACTGGGAGAAATTTAGAACTCAGCAGAGGAGGACAAAGGGTTTGATTAGGGCAGGGAAAATGGAGTATGAGAAGAAGCTTGCAGGGAACATTAAGACGGATTGCAAAAGTTTCTATAGATATGTAAAGAGAAAAAGGTTAGTAAAGACAAACGTAGGTCCCCTGCAGTCAGAATCAGGGGAAGTCATAACGGGGAACAAAGAAATGGCGGACCAATTGAACAAGTACTTTGGTTCGGTATTCACGAAGGAGGACACGAACAACCTTCCGGTTATAAAAGGGGTCGGGGGGTCTAGTAAGGAGGAGGAACTGAGGGAAATCCTTATTAGCCGGGAAATTGTGTTGGGGAAATTGATGGGATTGAAGGCCGATAAATCCCCAGGGTCTGATGGACTGCATCCCAGAGTACTTAAGGAGGTGGCCTTGGAAATAGTGGATGCGTTGACAGTCATTTTCCAACATTCCATTGACTCTGGATCAGTTCCTATGGAGTGGAGGGTAGCCAATGTAACCCCACTTTTTAAAAAAGGAGGGAGAGAGAAAACAGGGAATTATAGACCGGTCAGCCTGACATCGGTAGTGGGTAAAATGATGGAATCAATTATTAAGGATGTCATAGCAGTGCATTTGGAAAGAGGTGACATGATAGGTCCAAGTCAGCATGGATTTGTGAAAGAGAAATCATGCTTGACAAATCTTCTGGAATTTTTTGAGGATGTTTCCAGTAGAGTGGATAAGGGAGAACCAGTTGATGTGGTATATTTGGACTTTCAGAAGGCGTTCAACAAGGTCCCACACAAGAGATTGATGTGCAAAGTTAGAGCACATGGGATTGGGGGTAGTGTACTGACATGGATTGAGAACTGGTTGTCAGACAGGAAGCAAAGAGTAGGAGTAAATGGGTACTTTTCAGAATGGCAGGCAGTGACTAGTGGGGTACCGCAAGGTTCTGTGCTGGGGCCCCAGCTGTTTACACTGTACATTAATGATTTAGATGAGGGGATTAAATGTAGTATCTCAAATTTGCGGATGACACTAAGTTGGGTGGCAGTGTGAGCTGCGAGGAGGATGCTGTGAGGCTGCAGAGCGACTTGGATAGGTTAGGTGAGTGGGCAAATGCATGGCAGATGAAGTATAATGTGGATAAATGTGAGGTTATCCACTTTGGTGGTAAAAACAGAGAGACAGACTATTATCTGAATGGTGACAGATTAGGAAAAGGGGAGGTGCAAAGAGACCTGGGTGTCATGGTACATCAGTCATTGAAGGTTGGCATGCAGGTACAGCAGGCGGTTAAGAAAGCAAATGGCATGTTGGCCTTCATAGCAAGGGGATTTGAGTACAGGGGCAGGGAGGTGTTGCTACAGTTGTACAGGGCATTGGTGAGGCCACACCTGGAGTATTGTGTACAGTTTTGGTCTCCTAACCTGAGGAAGGACATTCTTGCTATTGAGGGAGTGCAGCGAAGTTTCACCAGACTGATTCCCGGGATGGCGGGACTGACCTATCAAGAAAGACTGGATCAACTGGGCTTGTATTCACTGGAGTTCAGAAGAATGAGAGGGGACCTCATAGAAACATTTAAAATTCTGACGGGGTTAGACAGGTTAGATGCAGGAAGAATGTTCCCAATGTTGGGGAAGTCCAGAACCAGAGGTCACAGTCTAAGGATAAGGGGTAAGCCATTTAGGACCGAGATGCGGAGGAACTTCTTCACCCAGAGAGTGGTGAACCTGTGGAATTCTCTACCACAGAAAGTTGTTGAGGCGAATTCACTAAATATATTCAAAAAGGAGTTAGATGAGGTCCTTACTACTAGGGGGATCAAGGGGTATGGCGAGAAAGCAGGAATGGGGTACTGAAGTTGAATGTTCAGCCATGAACTCATTGAATGGCGGTGCAGGCTAGAAGGGCCGAATGGCCTACTCCTGCACCTATTTTCTATGTTTCTATGTTTACAATGGGTTAGATTACTGCCCAGAAGGTAAAAATGAAAACCTACTCCTATCGGTACACGTTTATTGTGGGGGTGAACCCACATGCTGGTGTCAGCTGTGGCTCAGTGGGTAGCACTTTTGCCTCTGAGTCAGAAGGTTGTGGGTTCAAGTCCCACTCCAGGGACTTGAGCAGATAAATCTAGGCTGACTCTCCCAGTGCAGTGCTGAGGGAACAAGGTGCTGTCTTTTGAATGAGACATTAAACCGAGGCCCAGTCTGCCCTCTCAGGTGGACGTAAAAGATCCCATGGTGCTATATTTCAGAGGGGAGTTATCCCCAGTGTCCTGGCCAATATTTATCCCTCAATCAACATCACTAAAACACGGTTTATTTGGTCATTATCACGTTGCTGTTTGTGGGAGCTTGCTGTGCGCAAATTGGCTGCCACGTTTCCCACATTACAACCGCGACTACACTCCAAAAGTACTTCAGTGACTGCAAAGTGCTTTGAGACATGCGTTGGTCGTGAAAGGCGCTATATAAATGCAAGTCTTTCTTTTTTTCTTTCTTTCGATTCAAAGTTGAGTGTGCCACCAAATTACATGTTTTAAGTTCTTTCTAACTCCCACTTTCCTCTTCACTGTCTGACTGAGATGGTCTTTTTTTTATCATCAAGAACCTTTTCACCTCTTTCCAACTCTTAAGGAGAACCTGTCGACGGGCTATTAATCCCAAATGCCGCACCTGCCCTTTCGCCGCCTCCCTTCCCACTGTCCAGGGCCCCAAACACACCTTCCAGGTGAAACAGCAATTTACTTGTACTTCTTGCAATTGAGTACACTGTACTCGCTGCTCACGATGCGGTCTCCTCTACACTGGGGAGACCAAACGTAGATTGGGTGACCGCTTTGCTGAACACCTCCGTTCAGTCCGTAAGGGTGACCCCGAGCTTCTGGTCGCCTGTCACTTTAATTCCCCGCTCCACTCCCACTCTGACCTCTCCGTCCTCGGCCTCCTACACTGTTCCAACAAAGCTCAACGCAAGCTCGAGGAACAGCACCTCATCTTTCAATTAGGCACTTTACAGCCTTCTGGACTCAACATCGAGTTCAACAATTTTAGACCATAACCTCTGACCCTATTTTTGTTCACATGACAGCTGTTGACCATTCCGCCATTCCCATTCACACCTCATCTAATCTCATCTTTTATTTCTTTACTTGTTCCATTACCATCTCCTTTTGCCTCACACCATCATCCCTTTTGTCTCTCTAATCTCTCCTGCCTTCCACCTTATCACAGACCTTCCCTTTTGTTCTATCCTCCCCTCCCCCTTTCCCTGTCCCGACACTTGCTGACAAACCTCTTACATCTCTGACTTCTTCCAGTTACAACAGTGACTACACCCCTAAAGTACTTCATTGGCTGTGAAGCGCTTTGAGACGTCCGTTGGTCGTGAAAGGCGCTATATAAATGCAAGTCTTTCAACTTTTTCCAGTTCTGACTGAAGGGTCATCACCTGAAACGTTAACTCTGTTTCTCTCTCTCCACAGATGCTGCCCGACCTGTTAAGTATTTCCAGCGTTTTCGGTTTCTATTTAATATTAAACCCAATTGGGCTGGAAATTCGCCAGTTATGCGACCGGCTTTTTGGCGATATTTCACCATATTTGGCGGGAAATTCATTGGCATTTTGCGGTGGCACTTTCATTGTACCGCTGGTGGGAGGAGCACCACCATGCAAGACCCGAAATAGCATTTTTGCCCGAAATTTGTCTCTCTCTCTGTGCTCATATTCCACGCCCAGAATACCGACAGGGAAAACGCTGTGGTACAGCTCTGCCAGCAGTGGTAAGTCTGAAGACCGCTGAAGACCAAAAAAAGATAAAGTTTTTGTGTTTAAATTCTTTTTCAGCGATTTAGTAGGTCAGGGTTTTCTGAATGCTTTGTGAATTTTGTTTTTTCCAATTTCGTTTGTTGTTTTTTTCACCCCTCCCAAGGCCTCTCGCAGCGCTAGCGGCCTCAGACTAAAGTTGCCAAAATTCGCGGTTTGCGCCGCAAATCCTCGTGCAATGCCGATTTTTACCGCTGCGCAAAATGAAGGCCTGAATATCGGGATGATAGCGATAGCGGAGAGAAAACAGTAATTTTGGCCAAAAAATACCGCTTTCGCTGGAAATCGAATTTCTAGCCCAAAATTGTTCCTTCCTTGCGATAGTTGGTAATGATCCCTGACTCCACCGTTTCCTGTTCTTCTCCCCTGCCCTTCATTTTGCCCATCTGATATTTATTTATCTTCCATTTTGGCAGAAAGTCTACATCTGAATCATTAATCCATCCTTTCTACTTTACTGATGTTGTGTATTTCCAGCATTTTACATTTACTGTTCAAATTTCAGACAGTGGACATTTCCACCAGCAGCTCTGAGTTGAAAATGGCTTTATACGAAATTGACATAGTGCATCATCATCATCATAGGCCATCCCTCCAAATCGAGGAAGACATGCTTCCATAAGAACATAACATTAAGGAACAGGAGTAGGCCATCTAGCCCCTCGAGCCTGCTCCACCATTCAACAAGATCATGGCTGATCTGGCCATGGGCCCGCCCGCTCCCCATAACCCTTAATTCCCTTATTGGTTAAAAATCTATCTATCTGTGACTTGAATACATTCAATGAGCTAGCCTCAACTGCTTCCTTGGGCAGAGAATTCCACAGATTCACAACCCTCTGGGAGAAGAAATTCCTTCTCAACTCGGTTTTAAATTGGCTCCCCCGTATTTTGAGGCTGTGCCCCCTAGTTCTAGTCTCCCCGACCAGTGGAAACAACCTCTCTGCCTCTATCTTGTCTATCCCTTTCATTATTTTAAATGTTTCTATAAGATCACCCCTCATCCTTCTGAACTCCAACGAGTAAAGACCCAGTCTACTCAATCTATCATCATAAGGTAACCCCCTCATCTCCGGAATCAGCCTAGTGAATCGTCTCTGTACCCCCTCCAAAGCTAGTATATCCTTCCTTAAGTAAGGTGACCAAAACTGCACGCAGTACTCCAGGTGCGGCCTCACCAATACCCTATACAGTTGCAGCAGGACCTCCTGCCTTTGTACTCCATCCCTCTCACAATGAAGGCCAACATTCCATTTGCCTTCCTGATTACCTGCTGCACCTGCAAACTAACTTTTTGGGATTCATGCACAAGGACCCCCAGGGCCCTCTGCACTTAAGCATGTTGTAATTTCTCCCCATTCAAATAATATTCTCTTTTACTGTTTTTTTTCCCAAGGTGGATGACCTCACATTGTATTCCATGTGCCAAACCTTAGCCTATTCGCTTAACCTATCTAAATCTCTTTGCAGCCTCTCTGTGTCCTCTACACAACCCGCTTTCCCACTAATCTTTGTGTCATCTGCAAATTTTGTTACACTACACTCTGTCCCCTCTTCCAGGTCATCTATGTATATTGTAAACAGTTGTGGTCCCAGCACCGATCCCTGTGGTACACCACTAACCACCGATTTCCAACCCGAAAAGGACCCATTTATCCCGACTCTCTGCTTTCTGTTAGCCAGACAGTTCTCTATCCATGCTAATACATTTCCTCTGACTCCGCGTACCTCTATCTTCTGCAGTAACCTTTTGTGTGGCACCTTATCGAATGCTTTTTGGAAATCTAAATACACCACATCCATCGGTACACCTCTAACCACCATGCTCGTTATATCCTCAAAGAATTCCAGTAAATTAGTTAAACATGATTTCCCCTTCATGAATCCATGCTGCGTCTGCTTGATTGCACTATTCCTATCTAGATGTCCCGCTATTTCTTCCTTAATGATAGCTTCAAGCATTTTCCCCACTAAAGATGTTAAATTTACTGGCCTATAGTTATCTGCCTTTTGTCTGCCCCCTTTTTTAAACAGAGGCGTTACATTAGCTGCTTTCCAATCCATTGGTACCTCCCCAGAGTCCAGAGAATTTTGGTAGATTATAACGAATGCATCTGCTATAACTTCCGCCATCTCTTTTAATACCCTGGGATGCATTTCATCAGGACCAGGGGACTTGTCTACCTTGAGTCCCATTAGCCTGTCCAGCACTACCCCCCTAGTAATAGTGATTTTCTCAAGGTCCTCCCTTCCCACATTCCTGTGACCAGCAATTTGTGGCATGGTTTTTGTGTCTTCCACTGTGAAGACCGAAGCAAAATAATTGTTTAACGTCTCAGCCATTTCCACATTTCCCATTATTAAATCCCCCTTCTCATCTTCGAAGGGACCAACATTTACTTTAGTCACACTTTTCCGTTTTATATATCTGTAAAAGGTTTTACTATCTGTTTTTAATGTTTTGCGCAAGTTTACCTTCGTAATCTATCTTTCCTTTCTTTAGTGCTTTCTTAGTCATTCTTTGCTGCCGTTTAAAATTTTCCCAATCTTCTATTTTCCCACTAACCTTGGCCACCTTGTATGCATTGGTTTTTAATTTGATACTCTCCTTTATTTCCTTGGTTATCCACGGCTGGTTATCCCTTCTCTTACCGCCTTTCTTTTTCACTGGAATATATTTTTGTTGAGCACTATGAAAGAGCTCCTTAAAAGTCCTCCACTGTTCCTCAATTGTGCCATCGTTTAGTCTGTGTTTCCAGTCTACTTTAGCCAACTCTTCCCTCATCCCACTGTAGTCCCCTTTGTTTAAGCATAGTACGCTCGTTTGAGACACTACTTCCTCACCCTCAATCTGTATTACAAATTCAACCATACTGTGATCACTCATTCCGAGAGGATCTTTTACTAGGAGATCGTTTATTTTTCCTGTCTCATTACACAGGACCAGATCTAAGATAGCTTGCTCCCTTGTAGGTTCTGTAACATACTGTTCTAAGAAACAATCCCGTATGCATTCTATGAATTCCTCCTCAAAGCTACCCCGTACGATTTGATTTGACCGATCGATATGTAGTTTAAAATCCCCCATGATTACTGCCGTTCCTTTTTCACATGCCTCCATTATTCCCTTGATTATTGCCCGCCCCACCGTGAAGTTATTATTTGAGGGCCTATAAACTATGCCCACCAGTGACTTTTTTCCCTTACTATCTCTAATCTTCACCCACAATGATTCAACATTTTGTTCATGAGAGCCAATATCATCTCTCACAACTGCCCTGATATCATCCTTTATTAACAGAGCTACCCCACCTCCTTTCCCTTCTTGTCCATCTTTCCGAATCGTCAGATACCCCTGTATGTTTAATTCCCAGTCTTGGCCACCCTGCAACCACGTTTCTGTAATGGCCACCAAATCAAAAGTGAGTTCTCAGGTGACTGTACAGTCCAATACAGGAATTACAGTCTCTGTCACAGGTGGGACAGACCGTCGTTGAAGGAAAGGGTGGGTGGGGAGTCTGGTTTTCCGCACGCTCCTTCCGCTGCCTGTGCTTGTTTTCTGCATGCTCTCGACGATGAGACTCAAAATGCTCAGCGCCCTCCCGGATGCTCTTCCTCCACTGAGGGCGGTCTTTGGCCAGGGACTCCCAGGTGTCGGTGGGGATGTTGCATTTTATCAAGGAGGCTTTGAGAGTGTCCTTGAAACGTTTCCTCGGTCCACTGGGGGGCTCGCTTGCCGTGTAGGAGTTCCGAGTCGAGCGCTTGCTTTGGGAGTCTTGTGTCAGGCATGCGAACAATGTGGCCCGCCCAACGGAGCTGGTTAAGTGTGGTCAGTGCTTCAATGCTAGGGGATGTTGGCTTGGGCGACGATGCTAACGTTGGTGCGTCTGTCCTCCCAGATGATTTGCAGGATCTTGCGGAGACATCGGTGGTAGTATTTCTCCAGTGATTTGAGGTGTCGACTGTCATGTATGTAACCTTCATGTAACTGTAACCTTCATGCAACCACACTGTACACTGTATATATGTCCTGGAAATGCACACCTTGACCACAGGGGGTGAACTTGTGGGAGACACCCTTCACCTGGGCACTCAGGTATTTAAAGGGAGGTCCCATGCAGGGTCATCACTTCTTGGTCCTGGGAATAAAGAAAGGTCACGTAGTGACCGGGTCTGCAGTACATGCCTCGTGTGATTCAGTAGCAAGGTGCAGGGACACCGCATCTACTGTATATGATCCATGTCTCTGAGCGATACAGGAGGGCGAGTATTACTACAGCCCTGTAGACCATGCACACTGCATGGGGAAAGCCACACACAGTCACGACTGTTTTGACCTTTAGGTGAGACAGTGTCGCAGGAGATTTGTTTTTCGCCTCGCGCTTACGATGCCATAACCAACGAAAAAGTATTCTTACTGTAATATACAGCTCCCCCTAGTGGCTTACTGCTCCACCTAGTGGACTACTGTGGTAATACGACTACTGATGTAAATGTAATAAAAGGGTCATGTGACAACGGTCAAATAACGAGTTCCTGTCGAGCCATCCTGTGTATGTGTGTGTTTGTGATGCAGTAAAGAATATATCGCGCTCACCAATTCTCCAGGGCTTCCGGAGATATTCCATCAAAGTTACTGTGGACAATCAGGAGACAGTCATTCCTCCCAGCCCCACCCTCCACCCTTTGGGAACTCTGCTCTCGAGAGTGACTGCATGGACAAAATTTATTCGGACCAGACTCTCGCATAATTTCTGACTTGTAAGACAGCGGGTTGCCAGAAAGGACTAGGTTCTGAGGAGGATTGACGGGGTAGATGATGAGAGGTTGTTTCCCCCTGACTGGAGATTCTAGAACTACGGGGGCACAGTCTCAGGATAAGGGGTAGGTCATTTAAGACTGAGATGAGGAGGAATTTCTTCACTCAGAGGGTGGTGAATCTTTGGAATTCTCTGCCCCTGGGCTGTGGATGCTGAGTCTCTGAATATATTCAACATAAGAACATAAGAAATAGGAGCAGGAGAAGGCTACTTGGCCCCTCGAGCCTGCTCTGCCATTCAATAAGATCGTGGCTGATCTGATCCTGGCTTCAATTCCACTTCCCTGCCCGCTCCCCATAATCCTTGACTCCCTTATCATTCAAAAATCTGTCTATCTCCACCTTACATACATTCAATGACCCAACCTCCACAGCTCTCTGGGGCAGAGAATTCCATAGATTTATGACCCTCTGAGAGAAGAAATTCTTCCTCATCTCAGTTCTAAATGGGCGACTCTTTATTCTGAAACTATGCCCCCTAGTTCTAGATTTCCCCACGAGGGGAAACATCCTCTCAGCATCTACCCTGTTGAGCCCCCTCAGAATCTTATATATTTCAATAAGATCATCTCTCATTCTTCTTAACTCCAATGAGTATAGGCCCAACCTGCTCAACCTTACGGCATTTCCAGTACACATCCAAGTACCTTTAAAATGTGGTGAGGGTTTCTGCCTCTACCACCCTTTCAGGCAGTGAGTTCCAGACCCCCACCACCCTCTGGGTGAAGAAATTTCCTCTTAAATTCCCTCCAAACCTCCTACCAATTACTTTAAATATGGTTTAGATTTTGGAATCAACGATTTAGATGTTAGAATCAAAAACACAATTTCTAAATTTGCGGATGACACCAAATTGGGGAAATAGTCAATACTGAGGAAGACTGCAACAAATTACAGGGGGACATTAATAAATTTTCATAATTGGCATATAATTGGCAAATGAAATTCAACACAGATAAATGTGGCGTGTTACATTTTGGTAGGAAGAATAGGGAGGTCACTTATTACTTGGAGGGTGCAAGTCTGGGCGGGGTAGAGGAACAGAGGGATCTCGGAGTACAAATACACAAATCACTAAAAGTTGTGACACGGCTTAGCAAGGCCATAAAAATAGCAAACCAAGCACTAGGGTTTATTTCTAGAGGTATAGAATTGAAAAGTAGGGAAGTTATGCTAAACCTGTATCGAACCTTGGTTAGACCACACTTGAGAGTATTGCATACAGTTCTGGTCGCCATATTAGAAAAAGAATATAGAGGCACTGGAGAGGGCGCAGAGAAGATTTACAAGGATGATACCAGAAATGCGAGGGTACACATATCAGGAAAGGATAAGAACAGAAGAGATAGGAACAGGAGTAGGCCATACAGCCCCTCGAGCCTACTCCACCATTCAATAAGATCATGGCTGATCTGATCTTGGACTCAGCTCCAATTCCCTGCCTGCTCCCATAACCCTTTATCCCCTTATCGTTTAAGAAACTGTCTATTTCTGTCTTAAATTTATTCAATGTCCCAGCTTCCACAGTCCTCTGAGGCAGTGAATTCCACAGATTTACAACCCTCTGAGAGAAGAAATTTCTCCTCATCTCTGTTTTAAATGGGCGGCCCCTTATTCTAAGATCATGCCCCCTAGTTCTAGTCTCCCCTATCAGTGGAAACATCCTCTCTGCATCCATCTTGTCAAGCCCCCTCATAATCTTATACGTTTCGATAAGATCACCTCTCATTCTTCTGAATTCCAATGAATAGAGGCCCAACCTACTCAACCTTTCCTCATAAGTCAACTTCCTCATCTCTGGAATCAACCTAGAGAACCTTCTCTGAACTGCCTCCAAAGCAAGTATATCCTTTCGTAAATAAAGAAATCAAAACTGCACACAGTATTCCAGGTGTGGCCTCACCATTACCCTGTATAACTGTAGCAAGACTTCCCTGCTTTTATACTCCAACCCCTTTGTAATAAAGGCCAAGATTCCATTGACCTTCCTGATCACTTGCTGTACCTGCATGCTATCCTTTTGTGTTTCATACACAAGTATTCCCAGGTCCCGCTGTACTGCGGCACTTTGCAATCTTTCTCCATTTAAATAATAACTTGCTCTTTGATTTTTTTCTGCCAAAGTGCATGACCTCACACTTTCCAACATTATACTCCATCTGCCAAAATTTTTGCCCATTCACTTAGCCTGTCTATGTCCTTTTGCAGATTTTTTGTGTCCTCACACATTGCTTTTCCTCCCATCTCTGTATCGTCAGCAAACTTGGCTACATTACACTGATGAACAGGCTGGGTCTCTATTCTCTTGAAAAGAGAAGGCTGAGGGGTGACCTAATAGAGGTTTTAAAATGATGAAAGGTTTTGATAGAGTGGATACAGAGAGAGTGTTTCCATTTGTGGGGAAGAGCATAACTAGAGGCCATCAATATAAGATAGTCATCAAGAAATCCAATCGGGAATTCAGAAGAAACTTCTTTACCCAGAGAGTGGTGAGAATGTGGAACTCGCTGCCACAGGGAGTGGTTGAAGTGAATAGTATCGATGCATTTAAGGGGAGGCGAGACAAACATATGAGGGAGAAGGGAATAGAGGGTTATGCTGCTAGATTTAGATGAGGAAAGACGGGAGGAGGCTCGAGTGGAGCATAAACATCGGCACGGACTGGATGGCCTGTTTCTCCGCTGTATATCCGGTGTACATTGAATTTACAGCACATTCGGCCCAAGAGGTCCATGCTCCATACAGGCCTCCTCCCACCCAATTTCATCTCACCCTATCAGCATACCCTTCTCTTTCTTTCTCCCGCATGTACTTACCTAGCTCCTCCTTAAATCAGCACCATCATCATCATTTCGTACCTTCTCACTCGTCCTTGGAGAGCAGTATGAAGTAGTGGAAAGATTCATGGGCTGAGAAACAGTCTGACAACCCAAGCCGTGAGCGCTCTTTCCGTGGCCATAACCATCTTTACACCAGCCAATGGGTTGCTTACTCCTGTACCGTGGGAGGGGTTTATGGGCTCCTTACAATGAGGGGGGGCCACCCAGTTTCCCGCTGGATGCCAACTCAGAATTTAGGGCGGGAACTCCGACTTCACTCGCCAAGATAATCTGGAACGGGGCTCGAACCCAGCACCTTCTGGTCCAGAAACTGGAATGCTACCATTGTACCAAAGGCTCGCCACACTCCCCCTTAACTGCATCTACGCTATTCGTCACAACTACTCCATGCGCTAGCGAGTTCCACATTCCAATCACTCTCTGTGTAAAGAGGTTAAAGGGCTTGGGATATTTGACTTGGTTGAGCAACGCTTCGATTTCAGAATTCTCATCCTTGTTTACAAACTCTCCCCATGGTCTCGCACCCCCCCCCCTCCCCCATCTCTGTAATCTCCTCCAGCCCCACAAGCCCCACCCCCCCCCCCCCCCCCGAGATGTCTCCACTCTTCTACTTCTGCCCTCTTGAGCATCCCTGGTTATAATCGTGTGGCCGTGCCTTCAGCTTCCTGGGCCCCAAGCTCTGGAACTCCCTCCCTAAACCTCTCCGTCTCTCTAATACAAAAGCAAAATACTGCGGATGCTGGAATCTGGAATAAAAACAGAAAATGCTGGAAATCTCGGCGGGTCAGGGAGCATCTGTGGAGAGGAAGCAGAGTTAACGTTTCTGGTCGGTGACCCTTCGTCAGAATGGAGAGTGTTTGGAAAGAACAGATTCTTAACGAGCACTGAAAGGGGGCGGGCAAGAAAGAACAAAACAGAAGGTCTGTGACAGGGGGGAAGGCAGGAGAGATTAGAGAAACAAAAGGGATGATGGGCCGAATTCAAATGGTAATGCCAGGAGTTAGAAAAACATTGGTCGAGATAGGGTGTGAATGGTGGGACAATAACCAACTGCAATTAGAGACACGGAGAAAAAAAGAAAGAAACAGGCTCTGAGGGGGCGGGGGGCGGGAGGGGCGGGGGAGGAAGGGAGCCAAAGATTGGAGCAGTTCTCTCATGTCTTCCAACCTATCACAGATCTTGCCTCTTATTCTTTCTTCCCCTCCCCCTTTCAGAGCTTGTTAAGAATCCGTTCTTTTCGAACACTCTCCAGTTCTGACAAAGGGTCGTTGACCCTGTTATGTATATTAATGTGTGTGCTGTAACTTTAGACCACTGAATGTACCTTCACACTGTATACACCATACCTGTACCACCAGAGGGTGCTACTGGTGGAGACCTAAGGGTCACCTGCACACTGCAGGTAACCAAGTATAAAGAGGAGCTCACCTCTTGGTGTCCTCACTCAAGGAGCTGCACTAAACGGACTAAGGTCACTACAGTTCAAGTACTATACCCCTACCTCGTGGAGTTGTTATTAGAATACTTACATATACTACAGACCCAAAACGTTAACTCTGCTTCCTCTCCACAGATGCTGTCTGACCCGCTGAGATTTCCAGCAGTTACTGTTTTTATTCTCTCCGACTCTCTATCTCTCTTTCCTCCTTTAAGACGCTTCTTAAAACCTACCTCTTTGTCCAAGCTTTTGGTCACCCGCCGCATATGGCTCTCGTGTGTGGATCGATGTCAAATGTGTCTGTTTTGTCTTATAATGCTGCTGTGAAGCGCCCTGGGACATTTTAGTACATTAAAGGCGCTATATAAATAAAAGTTGTTGTTGTTATTGGAGGTACTAGATTTGTCGCACTTGACTCCTGTTGGCAAATATACACGTGGGAACAGGGTCAGCTGTGAATACACCCACCAGCCCTCAACTTGAACAGCCCGTCTCATTGCACATTCTAGCCTGAGAATAGCCACTTGGGTTCGGCACTAGAATAGCCACGGAAGGTCAGATTAATCAGTCACTTCACGACAGAAGAGGAGACAGTTGGAAAGAATTAATGCTGACAATGTTGCTTTTAATATACTTGTTAGACATTACATTATCCAAGAGGGCAGAACATATTCACCCTTAAGTCTATTTGGTTGTTGAATATGCAAAAATTAGAATGAACTGTAATCTAAACTGAACTAAAGATGAACTGTGTGGGAACCCTTTGCCCACTTTGACCTCTGACCTTCTGCTCTCATCTTCTCTGGCCCCTTGAGTGCATAACTAACGAGCTAATTTAAGTGGACAGTTTTAAATTCTACATACACAATCTATGCTTAAAAAGGGCAATGGCCCATATTTCTCACCTTTGCAAATGTTAATCTGTGAAATGTTCATTTGGAAAGGTCAGTTTAACACCTCATTATTCACTAACTACTAAATCCGAGCTACCTTAAATGTCAAACCAAAGCTCCATGGCACTGTTCTGAACTTTCCCCATTACTGTAAATAGGGCTGACATCAAACAAATGTATCTGTCACACAAATTAAATCAGGCTCGCCCATCATAGAATCCCAATGGTCCCCACACCTCCAGTTATGCAATTGGTCACCATGGTGCCATATAAATCAGAAAGTTTAACTTCCGGTATATGTCACTAAAAGTTGCGACACGGGTTAACAAGGCCACAAAAAAAAGCAAACCAAGCACTAGGGTTTATTTCTAGAGGTATAGAATTGAAAAGTAGGGAAGTTATGCTAAACCTGTATCGAACCTTGGTTAGACCACACTTGGAGCACTGTGTACAGTTCTGGTCGCCATATTATAAAAAGATTATAGAGGCACAGGAGAGGGTGCAGAGAAGATTTACAAGGATGAGACCAGAAATGCGAGGGTATACATATCAGGAAAGGATGAACAGACTGGGTCTCTTTTCTCTTGAAAAAAGAAGGCTGAGGGATGCCCCAATAGAGGTCTTTAAAATGATGAAAGGTTTTGATGGAGTGGATACAGAGAGAATGTTTCCACTTGTGGGGAAGAGCATAACTAGAGGCCATCAATATAAGATAGTCACCAAGAAATTCAATAAGGAATTCAGGAGAAACTTCTTCACCCAGGGAGTGGCGAGAATGTGGAACTCACTGCCACAGGGAGTGGTTAAAGTGAATAGTATAGGATAAGGGGTAAGCCATTGAGGAGAAACTTCTTCACTAGAGAATTGTGAACCTGTGGAATTCTCTACCACAGAAAGTTGTTGAGGCCAGTTCGTTAGATATATTGAAAGGGGAGTTAGATGTGGCCCTTACGATTAAAGGGATCAAGGGGTTGTGGAGAGAAAGCAGGAATGGGGTACTGAAGTTGCATGATCAGCCATGATCTTATTGAATGGTGGTGCAGGACTCGAAGGGCCGAATGCCTACTCCTGCACCTATTTGCTATGTTTCTATGTTTCTATGTTAAGGGGAGGCTAGACGAGCATCTAAAGAAGAAGGGAATAGAGGGTTATGCTGATAGAGTTAGATGAGGAAAGACGGGAGGAGGCTTGAATGGAGCATAAACGCCGGCATGGACTGGTTGGGCCGAATGGCCTGTTTCTGTGCCGTATATCCTGTGTAATCCTAAGTCCGTCGAGCTACTGATATCAGCCAGGGCAGGAGTTGGGACGTTACAATTGATAAACTGCAGAGGTGAAAACATGCTAGGCTTCATGCTCCTAATCACTGTTCAGGAAACCTTGCTGGAAATTACGGACAGTGAGTTTGGATCGATTGGTCTCAGCTATAATATCCTCAGCATCCCCTCCTCTCCCGATCGTTTACTTCCTTTTCCGATCACCCCCTCTGTCTCCTGATTACGTCCCCCTTCCTGATTGCACCCTCCCATCCAATTTCTTCTGCCCTTCTTTATCCCTTGCTCTTCCCGATCGCCCCCTACCCTCCCGATCACCCCCAACACTCCCTATCGCCCCCTACTCTCCCGATCTCCCCCTACCCTCCCGATCACCCCCTACCCTCCCGATCGCCCCCTACCCTCCCGATCTCCCCCTACACTCCCGATCACCCTCCACACTCCCGATCACCCCCTACACTCCCGATCACCCCCTACTCTCCCGATCTCCCCCTACACTCCCGATCACCCTCTACACTCCCGATCTCCCCCAACACTCCCTATCGCCCCCTACACTCCCGATCTCCCCCTACACTCCCGATCTCCCCCTACACTCCCGATCTCCCCCAACACTCCCTATCGCCCCCTACACTCCCGATCTCCCCCTACACTCCCGATCACCCCCAACACTCCCTATCGCCCCCTACTCTCCCGATCGCCCCCTACACTCCCGATCTCCCCCTACACTCCCGATCACCCCCTACACTCCCGATCACTCCCTACTCTCCCGATCACCCCCAACACTCCCTATCGCCCCCTACTCTCCCGATCGCCCCCTACCTTCCCGATCACCCCCTAACCTCCCGATCACCCCCTACTATCCCGATCTCCCCCTACCCTCCCGATCGACCCCTACCTTCCCGATCTCCCCCTACCCTCCCGATCGCCCCCTACCTTCCCGATCACCCCCTACCCTCCCGATCACCCCCTACTCTCCCGATCGCCCCCTACCTTCCCGATCGCCCCCAACCTTCCGGATCACCCCCTACACACTCTATCACCCCCTACCTTCCCAATCTCCCCCTACTCTCCCGATCACCCCCAACAATCCCTATCGCCCCCTACCCTCCCGATCGCCCCCTACCCTCCCGATCGCCCCCTACCCTGCGATCGCCCCCTACCCTCCCGATCACCCCCAACACTCCCTATCGCCCCCTACCCTCCCGGTCACCCCCTACACTCCCGATCACCCCCTACCTTCCCGATCTCCCCCTACTCTCCCGATCACCCCCAACACTCCCGATCAACCCCTACCCTCCCGATCACCCCCTACCTTCCCGATCTCCCACTACTCTCCCGATCTCCCCCTACACTCCCGATCACCCCCTACCCTCCCGATCTCCCCCTACTCTCCCGATCGCCCCCTACTCTCCCGATCTCCCCCTACCCTCCCGATCGCCACCTACCCTCCCGATCAACCCCTACCTTCCCGATCACCCCCTACCCTACCGATCACCCCCCTACCCTCCCGATCACCCCCTACCCTCCCGATCACCCCCTACTCTCCCGATCACCCCCAACACTCCCTATCGCCCCCTACTCTCCCGATCTCCCCCTACCCTCCCGATCACCCCCTACCCTCCCGATCGCCCCCTACCCTCCCGATCTCCCCCTACACTCCCGATCACCCTCCACACTCCCGATCACCCCCTACACTCCCGATCACCCCCTACTCTCCCGATCTCCCCCTACACTCCCGATCACCCTCTACACTCCCGATCTCCCCCAACACTCCCTATCGCCCCCTACACTCCCGATCTCCCCCTACACTCCCGATCACCCCCTACACTCCCGATCTCCCCCTACACTCCCGATCACCCCCTACACTCCCGATCACTCCCTACTCTCCCGATCACCCCCAACACTCCCTATCGCCCCCTACTCTCCCGATCGCCCCCTACCTTCCCGATCACCCCCTAACCTCCCGATCACCCCCTACTATCCCGATCTCCCCCTACCCTCCCGATCGACCCCTACCTTCCCGATCACCCCCTACCCTCCCGATCACCCCCTACTCTCCCGATCGCCCCCTACCTTCCCGATCGCCCCCAACCTTCCGGATCACCCCCTACACACTCGATCACCCCCTACCTTCCCAATCTCCCCCTACTCTCCCGATCACCCCCAACAATCCCTATCGCCCCCTACCCTCCCGATCGCCCCCTACCCTCCCGATCGCCCCCTACCCTGCGATCGCCCCCTACCCTCCCGATCACCCCCAACACTCCCTATCGCCCCCTACCCTCCCGGTCACCCCCTACACTCCCGATCACCCCCTACCTTCCCGATCTCCCCCTACTCTCCCGATCACCCCCAACACTCCCGATCAACCCCTACCCTCCCGATCACCCCCTACCTTCCCGATCTCCCACTACTCTCCCGATCTCCCCCTACACTCCCGATCACCCCCTACCCTCCCGATCTCCCCCTACTCTCCCGATCGCCCCCTACTCTCCCGATCTCCCCCTACCCTCCCGATCGCCACCTACCCTCCCGATCACCCCCTACCCTACCGATCACCCCCTACCCTCCCGATCACCCCCATCTCTCCCGATCACCCCCTACTCTCCCGATCACCCCCTACCCTCCCGATCTACCCCTACCCTCCCGATCTCTCCCTACTCTCCCGATCACCCCTATCTCTCCCGATCTCCCCCTACCCTCCCGATCTCTCCCTACTCTCCCGATCACCCCCTACTCTCCCGATCACCCCCTACCCTCCCGATCGCCACCTACCCTCCCGATCGCCCCCTACCCTCCCGATCGCCCCCTACCCTCCCGATCGCCCCCTACCCTCCCGATCTACCCCTACCCTCCCGATCTCTCCCTACTCTCCCGATCACCCCTATCTCTCCCGATCTCCCCCTACCCTCCCGATCGCCCCCTACACTCCCGATCACCCCCTACCCTCACGAACAGCCCCTACTCTCCCGATCACTCCTACCCTCCCGATCACCCCCTACCCTCCCGATCGCCCTCTACCCTCCCGATCGCCTCCTACCCTCCCGATCGCCGCCTACCCTCCCGATCTCCCCCTACCCTCCCGATCTCCCCCTACTCTCCCGATCACCCCCTACTCTCCCGATCACCCCCTACCCTCCCGATCTCCCCCTACCCTCCCAATCTCCCCCTACTCTCCCGATCACCCCCATCTCTCCCGATCAGCCCCTACCCTCCCGATCACCCCCTACCCTCCCGATCACCCCCTACCCTCCCGATCTCCCCCATCTCTCCCTATAACCCCCTACCCTCCCGATCGCCCCCTACCCTCCCGATCGCCGCCTACCCTCCCGATCACCCCCTACCCTCCCGATCACCCCCTACCCTCCCTATCACCACCTACCCTCCCGATCTCCCCCAACCCTCACGATCACCCCCTACCCTCCCGATTACACCCTACCCTCCCGATCTCCCCTTAACCTCCCGATCGCGCCCTACCCTCCCGATCACCCCCTACCTTCCCGATCACCCCCTACCCTCCCGATCAACCCCTACCCTCCCGATCTCCCCCTAACCTCCCGATCGCCCCCTACCCTCCCGATCACCCCCTACCTTCCCGATCACCCCCTAGCCTCCCGATCGCCCCCTACCCTCCCGATCTCCCCTTAACCTCCCGATCGCGCCCTAACCTCCCGATCTCCCCCTACCCTCCCGATCGCCCCCTACCCTCCCGATCGCCCCCTACCCTCCCGATCACCCCCTACCCTCCCGATCACCCCCTACCCTCCCGATCGCCCCTTACCCTCCCGATCGCCCCCTACCCTCCCGATCTCCCTCTACCCTCCCGATCGCCCCCTACCCTCCCGATCGCCCCCTAACCTCCCGATCGCCCCCTACACTCCCGATCGCCCCCTACCCTCCCGATCGCCCCTTACCCTCCCGATCGCCCCCTACCCTCCCGAACTCCCCCATCTCTCCCGATCACCCCTACCCTGCCGATCTCCCACTACCCTCCCGATCGCCCTCTGCCCTCCCGATCGCCCCCTACCCTCCCGATCGCCACCTACCCTCCCGATCGCCCACTACACTCCCGATCGCCCCCTACTCTCCCGATCACCCCTACCCTCCCGATCTCCCCCTATTCTCCCGATCACCCCCATCTCTCCCGATCGCCCCCTACTCTCCAGATCACCCCCTACCCTCCCAATCACCCCCTACCCTCCCGATCGCCCCCTACCCTCCCGATCTCCCCCTATTCTCCCGTTCACCCCCATCTCTCACAATCTCACCCTACCCTCCCGATCGCCCCCTAGCCTCCCGATCTCCCCCTACTCTCCCGATCACCACCATCTCTCCCAATCGCCCCCTACTCTCCCGATCACCCCCTACCCTCCCGATCGCCCCCACCCTCCCAATCACCGCCTACCCTCCCGATCACCCCCTACTTTCCCGATCACTCCCTACCCTCCCTATCGCCCCCTACCCTACCGATCACCCCCTACCCTCCTGATCACCCCCTACTCTCCCGATCACCCCCTACCCTCCCGATCGCCCCCTACCCTCCCGATCACCTCCTCCTCTCCCGATCACACCCGACCCTACCGATCACCCCCTACCCTCCTGATCACCCCCTACTCTCCCGATCACCCCCTACCCTCCCGATCACCCCCTACTCTCCCGATCGCCCCCTACCCTCCCGATCGCTCCCTAGCCTCCCGATCGCCCCCTACCCTCCCGATCTCCCCCGCTCCTCCCGATCACCCCCTACCCTCCCGATCTCCCCCGACTCTCCCGATCACCCCCATCTCTCCCGAACACCCCCTACCCTCCCAATCACGCCCTACCCTCCCGATCGCACCCTACCCTCCCGATCGCCGCCTACCCTCCCGATCTCCCCCTACTCTCCCGTTCACCCCCATCTCCCGATCACCCCCTACCCTCCCGATCGCCCCCTACCCTCCCAATCTCCCCCTACCCTACCGATCGCCCCCTACCCATCTCCCCCTACCCTCCCGATCGCCCCCTACCCTCCCAATCTCCCCCTACTCCCCCGATCACCCCCATCTCTCCCGATCGCCCCCTACTCTCCCGATCGCCCCCGACCCTCCCAATCTCCCCCTACCCTCCCGAACACCCCGTACCCTCCCAATCTCCCTCTACCCTCCCAATCACCCCCTACCCTCACGATCACCCACATCTCTCCCGATCACCCCCTACCCTCCCGATCACCCCCTACCCTCCCGATCACCCCTACCCTCCCGATCTCCCCCATCTCTCCTTAACACCCCCTTCCCTCCCGATCACCCCCTACCCTCCCGATCACACTCTACCCTCCCGATCGCCCCCTACCCTCCCGATCGCCCCCGACCCTCCCAATCTCCCCCTACCCTCCCGATCGCCCCCTACCCTCCCGATCGCCCCCTACCCTCCCGAACACCCCCTACCCTCCCAATCTCCCCCTACCCTCCCGATCACCCCCTACCCTCCCGATCTCCCCCTACTCTCCCGATCACCCCCATCTCTCCCGAACACCCCCTACCCTCCCGATCACCCCCTACCATCCCGATCACCCCCTACCCTCCCGATCTCCCCCTACCCTCCCGATCGCCCCCTACCCTCCCAATCTCCCCCTACCCTCCCGATCGCCCCCTACCCTCCCAATCTCCCCCTACTCCCCCGATCACCCCCATCTCTCCCGATCGCCCCCTACCCTCCCGATCACCCCCTACCCTCCCGATCACCCCCTACGCTCCCGATCGCCCCCTACTCTCCCGATCGCCCCCTACCCTCCCAATCTCCCCCTACCCTCCCGATCGCCCCCTACTCTCCCGATCGCCCCCTACCCTCCCAATCTCCCCCTACCCTCCCGATCACCCCCTACCCTCCCAATCTCCCCCTACCCTCCCGATCACACCCTATCCTCACGATCACCCACATCTCTCCCGATCACACCCTACCCTCCCGATCACCCCCTACCCTCCCGATCTCCCACATCTCTCCTTATCACCCCCTATCCTCCCGATCACCCCCTACCCTCCTGATCACACCCTACCCTCCCGATCGCCCTCTACCCTCCCGATCGCCCCCTACCCTCCCGATCGCCCCCTACCCTCCCAATCTCCCCCTACCCTCCCGATCGCCCCCTACCCTCCCGATCGCCCCCTACCCTCCCGAACACCCCCTACCCTCCCAATCTCCCCCTACCCTCCCGATCGCCCCCTACCCTCCCGATCATCCCCTACCCTCCCGATCGACCCCTAACCTCCCGATCGCCCCCGACCCTCCCGATCGCCGCCTACACTCCCGATCTCCCCCTACTCTCCCGTTCACCCCCATCTCCCGATCACCCCCTACCCTCCCGATCGCCCCCTACCCTCATCTCCCCCTACCCTCCCGATCGCCCCCTACACTCCCAATCTTCCCCTACCCTCCCGATCGCCCCCTACCGTCCCAATCTCTCCCTACTCCCCTGATCACCCCCATCTCTCCCGATCGCCCCCTACTCTCCCGATCGCCCACTACCCTCCCAATCTCCCCCTACCCTCCCGATCACCCCCTACCCTCCCAATCTCCCCCTACCCTCCCGATCACCCCCTACCCTCACGATCTCCCCCATCTCTCCTTATCACCCCCTACCCTCCCGATCACCCCCTACCCTCCCGATCGCCCCCTACCCTCCCGATCGCCCCCTACCCTCCCGATCTCCCCCTACCCTCCCGATCGCCCCCTACCCTCCCAATCGCCCCCTACCCTCCCGAACACCCCCTACCCTCCCAATCTGCCCCTACCCTCCCGATCACCCCCTACTCTCCCGATCACCCCTAACCTCCCGATCCCCCCCTACCCTCCCGATCACCCCCTACCCTCCCGATCGCCCCCTACTCTCCCGATCACCCCCTACCCTCCCGATCACCCCCTACCCTCCCGATCACCCCCTACCCTCCCGATCACCCCCATCTCTCCCGATCACCCCCTACCCTCACGATCACCCCCATCTCTCCCAATCGCCCCCTACTCTCCCGATCACCCCCTACCCTCCCGATCGCCCCCACCCTCCCAATCACCCCCTACCCTCCCGATCACCCCCTACCTTCCCGATCACCTCCCTACCCTCCCGATCGCCCCCTACTCTCCCGATCACCCCTAACCTCCCGATCCCCCCCTACCCTCCCGATCACCCCCTACCCTCCCGATCGCCCCCTACTCTCCCGATCACCCCTAACCTCCCGATCCCCCCCTACCCTCCCGATCACCCCCTACCTTCCCGATCGCCCCCTGCCCTCCCGATCGCCCCCTACCCTCCCGATCTACCCCTACCCTGCCGATCTCTCCCTACTCTCCCGATCACCCCCATCTCTCCCGAATACCCCCTACCCTCCCGATCACCCCCTACCCTCCCAATCGCCCCCTACCCTCCCGATCACCCCCTACCCTCCCGATCTCCAACGACTCTCCCTATCACCCCCATCTCTCCCAATCGCCCCCTACTCTCCCGATCACCCCTTACCCTCCCGATCGCCCCCACCCTCCCAATCACCCCCTACCCTCCCGATCAACCCCTACCTTCCAGGTCACCCCCTAGCCTCCCTATCGCCCCCTACCCTA
This sequence comes from Pristiophorus japonicus, assembly GCF_044704955.1. Classification (NCBI taxonomy): domain Eukaryota; kingdom Metazoa; phylum Chordata; class Chondrichthyes; family Pristiophoridae; genus Pristiophorus; species Pristiophorus japonicus. The sequence continues at coordinate 84,111,130 of NC_091995.1, forward strand.
CCGATCACCCCCTACCCTCCTGATCACACCCTACCCTCCCGATCACCCCCTACCCTCCCGATCGCCCCCTACCCTCCTGATCGCCCCCTACCCTCCCGATCTCTCCCTACCCTCCCGATCACCCCCTACCCTCCCGATCTCCCCCTACTCTCCCGATCACACCCATCTCTCCCGAACACCCCCCACCCTCCCGATCTCCCCTTAACCTCCCGATCGCCCCCTACCCTCCCGATCTCCCCCTACTCTCCCGTTCACCCCCATCTCTCCCGATCACCCCCTACCCTCCCGATCACCCCCTACCCTCCCAATCTCCCCCTACCCTCCCGATCGCCCCCTAACCTCCCGATCTCCCCCTACCCTCACGATCGCCCCCTACCCTCCCAATCTCCCCCTACTCTCCCGATCACCCCCTACCCTCCCGATCACCCCCTACCATCCCGATCACCCCCATCTCTCCCGATCACCCCCTACCCTCCCGATCACCCCCTACCCTCCCGATCACCCTCTACCCTCCCTATAAACCC